>NC_139352.1:74111923-74301923 GCF_055883805.1 Amblyomma maculatum | reverse complement strand
TTTGGCTGAGTCTAGTGGGCTATGCAAACCACGTTCTACGGAGACGCCTTTTTAACCTATTGCGCGTTGATTGTATAATCCTACTCCTGACTGGCACTCTTTGGTGGCTTCCGGAACTGCGGGGTTATAGGCGAATACGACGTATGCCGGAGGACGACATACCAGGTTTTGTGTTCCGCGTCGACATACATGGCAAGTACATCTGCGACAATCTTAACGGTCTCCGTGAGGCCGTTTGTCTGCGAGTGGTGCGGAGTTGTCTCCCGGTGATTTGTACGACTGTCAACACAGAAGGGCAGGACGATTGGCGTCAGTTCTGCCGTGAATGTAATCCGCTTGTCCGCTACGTCGTTTAGCAGGAATTTTTCCTCGGCTCAGTAGTTTCCGATAACCGGTCGCAACGATGATCCACTTGTTTCCACATGTTGATTCCGAACAAATCCCGCTTACTCGCTACAACACTCGCGACAATTGCTAAGTATAGGGAGCTTGCATGAAGCGATGCATGCTGGGTAATCCGCCATGATGTGGTCGTTGGCAGCAGACGACGCAGCACGGCACTGCCGCACAGCCTCGTCTACATGGTCGCGTAGTGCGCGCAGACGATGCTGGCGCGATCGGACAGGCCGACTTCGGGTTCTTTACGATTCCAGCAATATGTCTGCATGAGGGCGAGAAGGCAAGGGATTCCTCTAGCGACGCTGACGCGAATGGCTCGCACGGGCCAACACACGCGAGAACGACACCAATTCGGACAAGTATAAAACTACATACTTGCTAGAACTAGAAATCATGAATGCCGGCGATGTCGACGGGCGGCCAGGTCCAGACGCATAGTGCAATCAGTCGTTGTCGCGTAGCAACAGGTTCGCGTCGCATTTCTTCATAGCGCGCCCGATTTTTCGGGCACAGCGTCAACGCGTACGAATTCCTCAGGAATCTGCTAACAAAATCACGCACTTATAGCAGCGCACGAAAAGCCGCGTATTTGCTCGGTGGACCATTGAAAATACAAGGCACTTACTCAATTCACCCTGGCTGCGCTGTCCACCGTCTGTTGCCAGCGACATCATGGCGGATTACCCGGCATGCATCACTTCATGCAAGCTCCCTATAGAGTTGAAGAGACGTACTCTTTTGTAACTGACAGCCTCGGAAGGTTTTGAGATAATGTGCGACGTCGACTCGCCACCGCGTGTTCCATTGCGCATGCCCAGATCACTTTGATGCCGATAGATGGCGCCACATACTTGATGTCGGCACATTGACCTGCCCCATCGGAACCAATCAGCTTGTGCGCCCCGCCCACAAGCGGTATAGAGTCACGGTGACGGCTCGCGGATCACGGTATACTCAATCTCTCTAATATTTGCATGGAATGCGGCGTAGTCAGCCAGAAACCTCGAGGTGCCGAGCTGTCGATCAGCTGGTCGTGGGAACACTGCATAATTCATCCCGAAGTAAACGAAAAGAAGAGTCATGATGGAACGAATCGAGATGGAACCCATTGTTTGGCTCGTACGCAACCCGCCAGATAGCGTTGCTTAATTATTTGGAGAAGAGTGTACCATAGGACAGACCATAGACGCCAAAGCCTGGCAATACAGCCACACGGCACCGCCACCAGATGTGCAGTTGTGACGTGCCTCCGTCAACAAGCAGGAAGCCACTGAAAGGTTTGCGAAAATGCTCTTTATTTGAGCGAATAGCCTATAAAGAATCGAACCAAGGCGGCAATAGCAGCAAGCGTGCGCGGCAGTTGTCGAAGTAACAGCGACGGCTCTCATCTATACTAATTTATTGCGGACGGAGAAATTTTGGGATTAGGCGCGAAAAGCGTCTAAACAACGTCGAACCAATTACGCGCGGACATTCAAGATGGATCTCATCATTTCATTCGCTATACAAACAGGCCGCGTGCAGTTAGCTCTGAGCATGAACAAATGTTATTGTAAATATAGTATGCGTGTGGTAATACAAGGAAGTCATATGATTCGTAGATGGGATTTTCATAATGCAAATTTGCCATACAGAAGAAAATTTACTTCGGTGTGTTTCATGCAGCGCACATATATCATTAAAACCACAGCAAATACGGCCCCACTCAAAATCTGCAATTCGCTGGCGCTGGCCGCACTACGCTCCGTGTAAACAAGTAGTGCATTATCTGGTTTTTGACAGAAACCACACAGCTCGCGGGTTCCGACTCTAAACCTGCCGAAGATTTCAGGTTTATTTCATGCCGTCAAGTTATTTTGTCCTCTATCAGGAACTATATATATCTGATCACCAGTACATGTATACATTCGAAATGTTCAGCGTATTTGCTGTTGCAACTTCTGAGAAGTTGAGGATAGGATATCTGCTGTAACCAGTTTTCGTCTTCGACGATGCTCTCGCTAATGTCCTCTCCTTTTTCGTGGTACAAAGGAAAGAAAAGAGCGGCAGGATGCTATTTCGGCGCACATTGCCGAGAAAGATTATTTAATAAATCACTAACGCCACCACGACTGTAGAGCACACCATGTTTTTTTTGGCGGGCTTCGTGCAGCAGACTCTCCGAGGGAGCCAGAGTCTCAGAGGGCTTCGCTAGAGAGTTTACATCTCCGATTTTCGCGATACACGTATACATACAAAAGAGGGACGTCGCGGCGCGCAGGCTTCCGGTGAGTATCACGCTCGCGTACTCACGCGGCGGCGCGCTACACGTGTACGTGATCCGCGATACAGACGTGGCTTTTCAATTTCGAGGAATACCGTCCCAAAGCAATAAAGGCCCCCAAGGATAACAGGTGGCTGACGGAATGATGTGAGAAGCTTAAGAGTGTCTACACCTTGCAAGCATTGTTTATTTCTTCGCGACAACTGACTAGGCGGAAGTTTGGGCACGCAGGAGTGTCACAGCTACGGGAATACAATATATCACAAAAATGGCGCATTACAAAAGCAAAAAGGGTACCTACAGTACATGCTCACTAATATATGTTGGTTGTGAAACCTTCCTTGCATGTACGATCTTTATTCTGCACGGAAAACCATAATGTCTCGAGTTTGTAAGCTGACTTTATTAGCCGCGTTTCTAAAGCATCCTTCCATCTGGCGTTGTCCTGTCGCCTCGTCTTAGGTTAAACGTAGGACGTTCCCGTCTCATTGCGTCGTCACCTCCGCCATACCGCAGCCGGGAGCAATCAGCGAGTCCTCGCTGATGTCCTGCCTTCTGGTGTACTTAAGCGTACTTTGCGTCGTTTTACCTCGTCTTTTTTTGTTTTTCTTTTCTTTTATTTTCTTTTACCGCTAACGAGCCCGTTCCCGCAACGAGGCGCTTTTCTTCCCGGTGGGCTCAAAGGTAGCAGCTGTTGTAAGGGGTGAACGTCGACACTTGCGCCTTGAACCAACAGCGGAGAGTTGGAACTGCGGTACTGAACGCAGTGGTACACTTACTGAATAAGAATACAACTGAATACCTGCTCGTGACGCGTGTATAGAACTTGGCCTTAGTGTAGTGGTAAAAGTGATGAGAATATGGTGGAGCAGGGCGCGAACATGCAAGAATAATGGAAATGATGGCACTCACTGTTTGTGTATAACTATTCATACTCAAGAACCAGATGCGTGCCGTTTTAAATGATACGTTTAAGCTTCTTGCCGTGAGTCTTCATGCCGTGACTGATCCAGAATCTCTATTTAAGGCATTTTTTCTCATGATATAATAACAATGTGATAACAGCGGCATAGCAATAACCCGCATAGAATAAAAATAGTTGTATTCCGCTGCCACTACTCACCGATGAGGCCGATACTGCAGGCTAGCAAATATGATTTGACTTATGCTTAAAGCAGCCAAGTTTGATGTGCAAAGGAAAACGACAGGTGTAACATGGAGAGAGAAGAAAACAGCACTGTGAGTCAGATAACAGGTGCGAGTTAATCATATCTGGTCGAATTCAAGAAGAAATGGGCATAGCAGAAAATGCGAAGACAGACAGCTGATGCATCCTTGGGACAACGAGTTGGATTTTAGGAAAAGTGAACAGCACGGAGCAGCGGGGAGTCGAGTGTGCGTGAGATCAAAATATGTTTGGGTCAGGGACAACCAGCAGCAACTGTTTTTAATGAGGACGATCGTAACTATCTTGAGGGTATAAATGGATCTCTACTTGTGCTTCTAATTGTTTTAATTGTGTGCCTCCGCAACATTCAGTGTTGGGTCGACTGAGGGGCCGTCTTCATTAGCGCTAGCCGATTGGACGAGCCGGCACCTACTAGGAAAAGTGGTGCCTGTGTTTGCCGATTGAACATTTCTGCTCTGTTAAGGGTTCTGTTAAAAATCACAAAGCATTCAATTACAGGAGTCAAAATGTTTCCTATAGATTCGTCTACGCCTATCAAGGTTCGGACGCTGTCTGCAATAGCGATATTAAAATGCGCTGGATCCCTTCGTGTGTTTCGGGTATATTTGATGTGCCTATTTTGTCTTACCAACGAGTTATATGACGAGTTCATAAACAGAAAAGTTTCCGCAAAAGTTGTTCATAATGTCAACCGTCTACATGAGGCAATCCTAAACAACCAGGTTTGAATTACTCTCAAACAGCCTCCAAATACATGAATTTTAGGAGAGTTCGTGAAAGAGAAAAGTTGCCTATGTACGTCCGCGCGCCTAGCTTTGTAAGCGTGAGATGCATTGTAGGTACGTGCACAGGACAAGAACATCACGCTTAATTGCCGGGAGTAAGCAACACACACAAAAAAAATCTAGTGGCCGCCCATGTGTTTGATTGGTAACTTATATGATACGGATCGTACCGATCAGCAGATGACTGAATAACCAAAAAAGAAATCCTGAAAAAAAAAAAAAAAAAAAACTCCCGGGATAAGTGTTACGCGATGATAAGGTGCAGCTGCACAAGGCAGTAAATTAAATGTTTGTGTTCATTATTAATTTTCATCTTCCCAAATAGGATGTGAACTTCATTATGCTGTCATTGGTAAATTGTAACGTCACTATATTTGGACCAATCAGCATGATGAGTTGTTGTGACGTCATGCTTGATGTCACTGCATGCTGATATGCTCAGCTTGGACATCAGCAGGTAGCTTGGCAGCCAGCAGCAAACATCGCGTAGCTCAGAAGAGCGCGTTGTAGGGCTAGTTCTGCATAGTATATAATGCGCAACAACTTAAACAGGACACAGGAAGAAACACAACAGTTCACGAGCGCTCGTGAACTGTTGTATGTGTTTCTTCCTGTGTCCTGTTTAAGTTGCGCATTTCTCTTATATATCGCGTAGCTCAATGGGGGCATTTTAAAGTTGTAAATTTAGGAAAATTATGGCATGTTTTCTGTGCTAACTACCTACGACAATAATAAAAAAAAAAAAAACGAACTGTATCGCACTCTCGATATTCCTGCTGAGCCTATTAATTTTCAGAGTTACGCGACAAACCGTGGCAGCCATTAAAACTAAATGCGAGCTTTCTAGTCGAGCTTTCCTGGGCGCGGCGCGGTTACGCCAACGCTGCAAAATCGGGAAACGTGCCCATATCAGCCTTCGTTTCAGGTAACGTTACCATCTTATCTCGGCTCCGCGCGTACTAGCCATCTACCGTGCATCTGTGGTTTGGTTTGGTTTGTGGGGTTTAACGTCCCAAAGCGACTCAGGCTATGAGAGATGCCGTAGTGGAGGACTCCGGAAATGTCGACCACCTGGGGTTCTTTAACGCGCACTGACATCGCACAGCACACGGGCACCTCGCTTTTCGACTCCATCGAGGGGTTGCCGCCGAGGCCGGGATTCGATCCCGCGTCCTTGCGAACAGTAGTCGAGCGCCGTAACCACTGCGCCACCCCGGCGGGGTCTACCGTGCATCTGTGTCTAAGCGAATCGCCGTCGTTCAGCTGCTGCAGGAGCAGAGACAGCGGATGCCACGGGATGCCTGCCTCTGCCGGCAGCGCCGCTGACGGGGCGAGCAGTGGGGGCGCTGCTTGCGTCCGCATCGTGCCGGCCCTGGTGGCAGCCGCCACGTTACTGGGCTGCGCCCTGGGAGCGTCGGCCGCCAGCACCACGTCGGCACCGTCATCAGAGGAAGGCCGTGGAATAATCGACACGGCGCAAAACTTGCGCGTGTTCAAGCCTCGGGCCAAACACTGCATCAAGAACGTCATCAACTACCGGGACGCGCCGCCGGACAGGAGAGGGCGCTTCCACATACTGCTCGGCCGTAAGACGTTTCCCATTACCCTATTCGTAAAGAGCTGTAGGGAAAAGATCTGAAGGACGGGGTACTGGGAGGAGAAAGGTAGATAGCGAGCATTTACTTGTGAGAATGTGTTCATTGGTCGTTATGTTCGCCTCTTTTTATCTAATTCAGCGTCCTTTAGAGCTTGTTCACTTTGTCATTATCCAACTCGCCTATAGTTCTATATATATATCGTGCCTTAGGGTGGAAGAGGGTATCGGTCAATTTCATCCTTCAGGTTAACAGAAGGCCCGAAACGTTTTTTTCCGCCTTGCCTAAACTTCTCTGCAGAAGATGTGACAATAAGCGTTGAAATCACACAGGAAAGGGCGCAGCGCAAGTGTGCATGGTTGTCCGAGGTCGCAACCTTCTCCAGCCGTGCCTTCCTTCCGAAGCGTGAATGATCGTGTACAACCCCCCCCCCCCCCCTCCTTCCCCAAACACATTACATAGATCCGAGCGCGCCTCAGCAGCGTACACGACTCTCAACTCACGCCACTTCAGAATAATAAAAAAAAAAATAGATTAGGCACGCCACGTTACCACGGAACATCGCAGTTCATTGTGTTCAAGCGCACTAGAAATCGAGTTACTTTCAGAATCTGCGTGAAAACCAGCACACCTGAATTGAAAACCCTCACGTCTACCGTCCGTCAATGAATCTCGTTGTGTCGCTCATGCCTCGGCATTACTGCGGGACGACGGTATTATCCGAACGCAGACATGTACCTTTCCCTTCGTATCTTCATTTATTTTTTTCCATCACTGGTTTCAAGCAGCCGGGCGAACTCTCCTTAAGCAGTTTACCTTCCTATCATTCCTCGCTTTTACAGCGCATTATTTGTTTTTACCTACGCTGCTATGCTGTACAGTATCGTCGTAATAACTGGTGTCACTGTGTGTCGAGCTTCGCGTTTCCTGTCGGATATCTAAACACGACTGACGCTTGCCTCTCTCCCAGGTATGGTGGAATACGTCGACCAAATGACCGAGCAAAACTACAAAGCCAAGGTTAGGCTTTTGGCAAAGAGTGGGACCATGCTTCACGACAAGTTCAACGACGGTGAGTCAACCAACCAACTTTTACTGCGTCCATACACTCGTGAAAATTTACAGAACGGTTTCAGCGGTTGCTCTGCATCTGCTAATCAATCACAGCTGATCCACAAGCAAGACAAGATTTTGCTCGGGTTAGAAGACCCCGGGGATTTGTGCTTTCGTATTGATACCAAGTGCAAAGGCAATATTGTTCCTTGACCCGTATCTCAATGTGCAGTTAATCACTTGACTTGCACTGAAATTTAAGTACAGGCTAAAATGGCGTTCTACTGCAAAGTAGTTGTTGCTTCAAAACATTTTTTGGATCGGAATGTATCGAAACTGGTAAACGTTCTGCTCACATTAAAGACAGGGCCAGATCAAAACCGCTACGATAAACAAGAACGTGGCGAGGCCTGTTAAATATAACTGTTTCATCAGGAGACGAGATTATTCTGATCTACAAGGAACATCGAGTTTAGGCCACCGTATAGGCCCCCGCGGGCTCTATAGAGCAACGCGACTCATCGCGGTTCCAGGGCCACGTGTCCGTGCCTCCGCTCGTGGTGCTGGAGGAAGCGTGCAGCTTTCCTCTCCCTCGCCGGCTGGATGCGAAGCTGTAAATCATGCTCGTATACGCCCACCAACCTCCACCGTTTGCTCACGAAACATGGCTGGCACGCTGTGGTTCATTTCTGCTTCCTTCGTTGCTAGATTCCTTCGGACCTGTTATCGGGCTGCAGCTGCCGGAGCAGCCGCTTTATGCTGCTTTTGCGAGTGTTGAACGGGGGTTTAATCCTGATAGCGGTTTGCACACCGATATATGCGTGAAGAACTCACTACGGGAATGGCACCCGATTCCGTAGTCGCAGCTGAAAATTTCCTTATTGCCCAGGCCAAAGGTGAACTGTGGGCGCCATTTGGCGGTCCACTACGAAATAACCTAAAAAGTCAGTGATGACCATGAGACACCCAAATAACACTACTTTTGAGTGTGATCAATTAAGGGGAAATGAGGGTGCTCGTTATAATACATGAATGAAAGAAGCCAACAGCCGGCGAGGCCAAGGAAAGCGTTGGGGATGGTACTTTGTCTTTTTTTATGTTTACTTAGATAATCACCGAAATTAGTAATGTAATCTGTTTAGGGGGAAAGATAATTAAACACAAAGTAGAAGAAAAAACAACGTGCCGATGGTGGGAACCGAACCCACGACCTCCGAATATCGCGATATTCGTAGGTCGTGGGTTCGGTTCCCACCATCGGCGTTCCACGTCCGCCGCAATGGTTGAGGGTGGTGCTGGTGAACACTCTCAAGGTTCGTATACAGACAACATAAATACCCAAGTAAGTAGCAGGGGGGACAGCGGCCGATGTAGCTCAGTTGGAGGAGCACCGGACGCGATATTCGGAGGTCGTGGGTTCGGTTCCCACCATCGGCACGTTGTTTTTTCTTCTACTTTGTGTTTAATTATATTTCCCCTAAACAGATTGCATTACTAATTTCTGTGATTATCCAAGTAAACATTAAAAAAAAAGAAAAGAAAATACGTAAAGTATCATCCCCGACGCTTTCCTTGGCCTCGCCGACTGTTGGCTTCTTTCCTCCACGAATATGTGGTCATTTAGAAGGGACTCGGTGTGGGCGTGGTGCGGAAGGTTGTCAGGATGCGTCGTCCGCATGTTCATGCTTTCCGAGTGCGCAATCCGTAAGTGCGGGTTGACGCAGCGTCATCATTGCATTCGCTATATAACTCCCCAGAAGGATGGAAAATGTGTTTCTCCCCCCCCCCCCCCCCCCCTTCTCTTTTATTTGAGAATGAACGAAGTTGTGAAATTTTATATTAGTGCGAAATGAAACGTTGGAGAGGAGAGGAGCCCTGCAACTGTCAGTCACACATTTACAGGACGTGGTCGGGTTTTAGAAAAAAAAAAAAATGTTCGTACAATGGTATTTCGCTTCAGGGCCGGGTCCGGAGTGTTCACGGGGTAGCCGTAAATCACTAATCAGAATAAGAAATTTTTTAAATATTTATGTGTTCCTCGTTCTTGATTTGGATTCCCTGGACTACGCTGTGTGAACTAATGGCGAAACAATCTGTTTTTAAAGCATGATGGAGGAATGCAGTTTCTCCTTCTTCAAAAGAAGATGTATATGCGGTTTCACTAAGTGACCATGTAAGTACTAGTACATATAAGTACACGTAAGTACATATAAGTATGTGTAAGTATGTGTAAGTCCATGTAAGTGCGTGTAAGTGCATGTAAGTACACGTGAATGCATATAAGTACATGCCACTAAGCACTTCCTAATTAAAATTAAATATTCATCACGTGTTCTAGCGGCTGTAAACAGACGCTAAAACACGTGATCAGTATTTCGTATTTGGTCAAAGTGCATTCCGGAGAAACCAACTCAAAGATTAAGAACATAAACTTGTCCAAAAGTGATATAGGAAATGACGAGCCATATTCAATGATAGTGTGGGGACTTCGTATAGAGAATCGCTGTAAAAGTAATCAGACAAAATGAACTACTCTCATAATGAATGATCATGAAAAGGACAATAACAATGTAAAAATGCAACAATTCAACAAACGACCCACCCACTGCACAGTGTCCGCGCCCGCCGTTTGCAGAGAAAGCGTGCTTAGATTATTTTTTTATTTCCTCCGGCTCTCCTGCTGAGGTCGTCGTCCTGGACGGTGCTCCTCGAAGGCGGCGATGAGGTCATCACAGGCTCGCGGTGTTCATAAATATTCCTCCCTTATGTCCGAGCGTCGTGTCAACCAGAGACGGCGACATGTACATCAACAGTAGCAACGTCTGCATCGAGTCAGCAGATCGAGAACACTTTCTGTCTTGACGCGCTAGCAGCGATGTACGCCTACCTTTCTTACTCGTTGGATGTCTATCTAATGTTCGCAACAGCGGCAAGATCAGATATTGATTAGAGCGAGGAATATTTCAAGGAGTGGATTGAGAAGGGTCAACCGAGAGATTTTCTACGAGAAAATCGCGTTGGCCTCTCTATTTTTCCGACCAAGATAGTTGCACAAACGCATTGTGCAAATAGTACCTCCACATGAGCTGCCCGCAAATGCACGCTTAAACGCTTGGAAAGCGAAGGGTGGATACGATGTGCTAGGGACGTTAGGACAATAGACAGCAGATACAGCGCGCTATGTTGATTAGTTTTATAACACTCGCCTATTATTAAATAAGGCGGAAGTTTAAAGACAAAGCAACAAGCCATAACCGTGCGTGACCGTGTTCACTCGTCACATTTACCCTGCACCTATAACCTAAAGAACCGGCGCCCCGCGACATGAATACAGATACTTGCTGCTCCAACACTCTTCGTGGAAGTCACTAAGTAAAGCTTACCTGTGGCGGTACGACATGGTACACCCAGGTTTTATGAACCCTGGAATCGACACGAACATTTTGCGCCACCGCAGCATTCGTTGAAGTTCATATTGCAGCAGAGGCAAACGTCCGGGTTTTTAAAAATTTGGGAGGGACATTTTCATTTTTGTTGTGCGTTTTGCAGAATATAAAAAAAGTAATACGTGGATAGCACGGAAAAACGAGAAATCATTTATTGCCGATTTTTTTTTTTTAACTCTCATGCTGCTTTGGTTCCAGCCGCCGGACAATGACTGTGACATCGCGGGCTTCTTGAGGTGGCACGAGGAATACAAAATTACGGTGTGGTCGCTGCTTTGTTATATTGCGCACCAACTCTTACGCAAAGCCTGCCTACGGGTTGGAATCACACGCGCGCGCGCGCGCGCGCGCGCACGCACGCACGCACGCACACACGCACACACGCACACACACACACACACACACACACACACACACACACACACACACACACACACACACACACACACACACACACACACACACACACACACGCACGCACGCACGCACGCACGCACGCACACACACACACACACACACACACACACACGCACACACACACACACACACACACACACACACACACACACACACACACACACACACACACACACACACACACACACACACACACAC
Organism: Amblyomma maculatum; assembly: GCF_055883805.1. Lineage (NCBI taxonomy): Eukaryota > Metazoa > Arthropoda > Arachnida > Ixodida > Ixodidae > Amblyomma > Amblyomma maculatum. The sequence continues at coordinate 74,290,578 of NC_139352.1, read as the reverse complement.
ACACACACACACACACACACACACACACACACACACACACACATACACACAATTAACAAGCTGCAACTATAGTGCATATTTTTTCGTTTACGTTACTTCAACACTTGCAAGCCTGCGTGAAAACACACACGCATAAAAAATTAACAAGCAGCGATTCTAGCGCATTTGCTTATCACTCGAGTTACTTTAACACGTCTGTAGCGTCATTCCAAATAGAGAGAGAGATAGGGAAATACCTGTCTTAAAACTTGGTCTCTCTACATCTCAGAGCTGCTAGCATCTGGTGACATTAAAAAGACAGAATTTGTCACGGTGAGTGAATTCGAGGGACCATTTTCTGTCGGAATGCTGTTATCAAAAGTTGGATATCATTCAGAGTTCGCGGCAATGAGCCAACCAAGACTTTTCAAATAATGGTTTCTTGTCGGTTTTTGTTTACGGGACTCAAAGCATAGTGCAGGGTATCATTTTCTTCTATGCACGATAGGCCGTGGTTGGCAGACGCTATCCCAGGGTGTTCTCCTTTACGAGCCGGCTAATTGCTACGACATCTGCCGTGATGCCGTAAAACGACTTTTATTTCTGGACGGGTTGACGTTCCATGAGCAGCGTGCGGCGTCGCTTTGCCGGTGCCCGCCATTTCTGAGCGAGACTAGAGATTTTAATTTGTCGTCACGTGTGAAAGGCGACACGAGTGCTTGCATCGTGAATGCGTCCCGCTGATTGCGTACGCTTCCGTACATGTACCGTATTCGGCCTAGCAGCACTGTAGGCGTTGTCAGTAATAAGGTCCTCTCAGTGCGAGCATATATAAGTAAAAAAGAGATGCTTTCGTGGAAATAACACGTCATTAGCTTTCCTTTTAGAAAACTCGGTGAGACTGAAATTACTAGCAGGCTTATTAAAGTTTGTCCCAAATATGGCCCATTGGGATCCCAATATTTTGGGACATGAAAAAGCGCAGGGAAAAAAAAATGAGACGGTGGTTTAGCTTGGCTAAGCACGACACATGCTGAATCAATGTTTAACACTCGATTAATTATGCTTTATTAATTTGGCTTTTCTTTACCTGGATTGGCTCATTTTGCTTCGTTTACCTTCTACTTATCTCACGAAGGAGGCTTCATTACGGTCTCTAGTTTAACTTTGTCAGAAACTCAGAAGAGATGAGGACGAGGAAGACGACTACATTCGAAACGTAGCGTGAATTCTGACTGCCACTAACGGCGCAAGCGCATTCAGTCGCCCCTCGCAGGCATCTTTGCATCAACACTTCTGTATACTAAGGCGAAAGCCTTTAATGGCTCATACTCACTGCGCCCGGCATCCTGTCCCACTATAATTGCAATCAAATGACGTCATCAACCAAAACACACATCATAAGTATCCTCGTCTACCGTCAGGAATATTAAAAATAAATTCGGTCTCCACCGGGAATGGAATCTCCATCCCTTGGATCCCCAGCCAAATGTTTTAACCAACTGCGCCACGCCCGGGATCGTGAAACACACGTCATAATTATCCTTGTCTCCCTTGAAGATGATAGTAGCGATGACGATGAACCTGCAATTAGTGATAATTACAATGATAAGCAACGGTGCATTTAGTTAATGATGGTAATGAGATCAAACGTGATGTATCGTGTGCAAGAGCAACGCTTAGGCTTTCGCATTTCGATAGTGTAGATCCCACAGTGCTCTTGGATTGTTTTACGTGTGCCGTACGTAAATACGTTGGTATTGTCTTTACTTAAATACGTGAGTACGTGTACGTTGAATGGAACTGGGACCGAGCGACTAGCAGAAGTACTTGCTGTAGGGCTAGTTAGTTTATGCTGTAGTGAACTAGTTCATACTCACCAATGGAACGGCGCAAAGACACGATCACAGGAAAAGAAGGCGCTCTTTTTATCCCTCTTCTTTTCCCGTGATCGTGTCCTTGCGCCGTTCCATTGGTCAGTACGGCTAGCGCCTGCCCAAGCCAAAGCGGCACTGCATGGATGCTCGCAATATAAGAAGCATAATGCGTTTTTTTTAAGTGTTTCCTTTGTAGCTCTGAGATTACGGTTATGTGCGATTGTGACACAATGGAACTTTGACAAATAGCCTAAATTTCACGTAAGGTGTAGCCGCCTGCCACGCCGTCGATATGGATATCGCCTGAAGGAGAATATCGGCAAATGACGCCCAGCTCTGCCGGCGGAGTCTGCCGCCAAACTTTTGTTCAGGTTTCTCGCACAGCGCGTAGAGGAACTTTTAATGCGTAAGCATCAATAGGAATCACGGTGCGAAAAAATGCCAGCAGAAAGTGTGTGTCCGCAGAAGGTGTCGGCAACCAGTCGGAGCCACTAATTTTGGTGTATGTGCACTATGGGAAGTTTCGACACTGGTAACATTAACGAGATCTGGCTGGAAAAAACAAGGAGGTTGACAGCCATGTCTTTTGGCATTTGAACAAAACAGTTGGATTAAATTAAATTAAATTGGTTCACAGGAAGGGAAAGGCGCAGTAACTGTCACACTTGCTCTGTGGACACCCGAACCGCGCCGTAAGGGAAGGGAGGAAGGTGGGAATGAAAGCGGAAAGAGAGAAAGAGGAGCCGTAGTGGAGGGCTACGGAGTAATTTCGACCACCTGGGGATCTTTAACGTGCGCTGACATCGCACAGCACACGACGCCTCTTCGTTTCGCCTCCATCGAAACGCAGCCGCCGTGGTCGGGTTCGAACCCGGGAACTCCGGCACAGTAGTCGGGCGTCTTACCACTGCACCACCCCGGCGGGGCAACAAAACAGTTGGAAAGACGGCTGTTGTTGCGGCGCGCGTCTCTCTCTCCCTCTTCCGTTTCTTTACTTTCTCTGCTGTCTGCACGAGGCAGCGGAGGTGGCTCAGCTACAGAGCCAATAGCAGGCCCGTGCATTTTCTTTTCCTTCTTCCTGTGCAGCCACAACAACAACAACAACAACAACAACAAAACAGTTGCCTGGAGAACCTCTTGTCAAGTGCAGCTGCCACTTCGGGTTTACGCTGCATCCTACTGCACCGGTTGTACCCCACTATATGAGCTAAAAGTAACCATGCAATGTTTTAAAACAAGGTCCTAAGGGTTCATAAAGCTTTGCGTTCTTTTCTCTATGTCGTCCTAGCTTTCACGAGGTGTGTCCAGGACCCGTGCTCGCAGCCCCCAGAGCCCGGCTGGTGCCTGCAGAATATGGTGATGTACTATTACGATCCGGACAGAGCCGCCTGCAGCGAGTTCACCTACACTGGCTGCGGAAGGAACTTCAACAACTTCCTCACCAAGCAGGAGTGCCGCAGGATCTGCATAGATGGCAAGTGGGCGTCGCTCTCGGCGTCTGCGCTGAAGCCCGAGCCCCGTTCTCCCGCATGTGATGAAAAAACAACGAAGCTGACGCCATTCGTTACCTGGCATGCATGTGTGCTCTTCTTGTGTTCCATTCCTCTGTTCGGTGTTGTGTCCAGAGAGGGCCTGTTAAAAGCACTTACTTGTTATTACGCTAATGTTCGCACATGCCGTGCCACACTTTGCGTGTTACAAAAAAAAAAAGAAAAAAAAAAGCTAGAACAGTCTTTTCTGACCGTGTACTTCTGTTCTTTGTAAAAACAATTAGAAACGACCGCATGAACGTTGTCTCAGTGTCTGAACGTTTGCACCAGATTTAATCGTTATGTGCAAGGCGCAGTTGCAATGTGCGTTGAGCATTTTTCGTATTTCGATTTTTGTTTAATATTAGGTCACGTTCTTGAGGACTGCCACTTAAGTTTTAAGAAAGGGCGATGGCAGCGAGAGTAGCTAAAGAGAAGGCTATATTTTCAGTTTCTGTTACGATATACTGCGTGCGTTTGTTGCTCATTATACATCACGTGAGTGTGCAGTTTATATAGCCATGCGTGAAGGATATTGCTATTAACACGATGCCGTGTACATGCTACTGCCTATCCGGTAATCGAGTGTACATGTAAGCGTGAAATGGTTACGGGTTCTGTGGCGGCCTTGTCATCCTGAGCGGTCGCATCATCACGGCGTTGTTGGCAGGAGCGAGGGTTCTTCGGCTGTGGTGCATAACTCCCAAAGCCATCGCTTTCCGCAAGACGCTTCCTGTCTCTCATTAAGCTCAGGCATTTGGAGAAAGCGTAAGCATGCCAAGTTTTGGGGGTGGCCCATATAAATTTAGGAGCCACTATTGTGTTGGCCGTAGTCAAATTAGGCTGGACAGCAATTTTGATCAAATTCGGACACAGCCAAAATTTTGGGGTCGCATGATTTACCTATATTATTGAAGGCAGAACTGAGTTGGCCATAGTGAAATTAGGTTGGACGTGAATTTTGGTATAATTCTGGAGGACCATGCAGCGACCAAATTTTGCGGTTGTCCCACCTAAATTTGGAAGTCACCACTGAGTTGGTCATACTCGAATTATAGGTTAAACATGAAATTTAGTCACATTCGGACAAACTGAAATTTCTGGAGTAGAGGGAGAAATTGTTGTGGTGGCCGACCTAAATGTGAAAGTCAACACTGAAATGGCTATGCTGAAATCAGGTTGGATAACGATTTCGGTCAAATTCGGACGAGGTCGATCAGATGTCTTGGGTCTAGAAGATGTGCGGTCAGAAACTTTATGGAACACATGCGGCCTTTTACGATGCCTTAGAGAGCTGCGAACTCGTCTCGTTAAATCTGTTTCGGTTCCTGGATGACTGGAAATCGGTTCCCGGACGTTAGCTCTCGGTTTCTGCTTGATGTTACTTCAAGGTTGCGGATAACGGGAGCTAAAAGCCTTTCATGCTTAAAAAATAAGTTGTAGCCCCGGATTCCAGCGCACTGTTGTTTTCTTTCTTTCGCAAACGCTAATGCTGTGAAAAAAAATTCGCCAGAAAGTCTAGCACCCGTTTTCTCAGAAAGTGTGCGCAATCATAGAGGAAAATGAACTGTGTTAATTTCCATGATTCAGTTTTGCCATGTGCTTACCATTCCTGCACGTTATTTAAAGATAGCGCAAATGGAACAGAGACAAAGATTACAACATTTTGTTGGCGGGAAAACTGACGCGAAATGTTTAGCGTAGTTGAAACTAACTTTCTGTCCTCCGTGCCCGCAGGTCGAACATGACCGGAGCCATTCGGCGCGCGTATGGACGGAGAGCACTTCAAGCGGTGTGCACGAACACAGCACGCATACTGACCGCACGGGAACGCTTTTGCCGGAATAAAAAAAGACGTCTGAGTTATTATTCTACTTCAGCTGCGGATTTCTCGTACGCCCAACTGGTGAATTCCCCTCTCACGAGACAGACCTAGAAGAACGCACGTGCGTGCAGGTGCCCGCGGATGTTTTAAAAACCGAAAACCTCGATAAATTTCAATTTCATCGCCGATGTTAATTACGCTGCAAGGTCTGAATTATTTCCTCGGCTACTAAACCAAACGGTTCTGAATAAAAAGTTTTGATTCATACGGAAAGTTGGGCAAGTTGAACGTTTAGCGCGATGAGAGACGGTATACAGACCTGTCCACCGTAGACAGCGTCCATCCATGTGTTTCTTCCTGTCTGTCTTCTCGCTTCTGGATACTCTTCAGCACGATTGTTGAATAAATTGTTCCTCTCTCTCATCTACATAAGGAGCCGCAATATGAAGCCGTTTTTCGCATCTCTTCTTTGCAGCGTTCCGGCTGACTCGTGCCCGTAACAGGGTAAAGTGCACGTGCCCTGACAGGAGCGCCGGTAAACTGACCGTCAGGAATTGATTCGTACGTATAGCCCTAGCTCGAGCACGTGGACTGCTGCCGACTCATGAGGGCGACGTTTCCGCACTGAGGAGGCGCATTATTAGTACCGCTGCTCTACGCTGTAGGGTGCACCTGAGAGCTTTAAACAGTACAGACGGAGTAAGAGCTAGCACTATAGAGTCCATATTTTAGCAAAACCAGGGGGCGTCCTGCGTCTGTCACAAAAAAAAAACAAAACCTGATGGGTCGGGAAAGATCGCACTAAGCAGCGCACAGTCATGCGCGCGCATGTCACCTTGGGGCATTATCATGCATTGTCGACCATTCAGGAAAGTTTGTTGCCGAGCTGGCAGATGACAACCGAGCGCTGATAGTTAGCCGGCTGTGGGACGTCACAATATAGAGCGACATAGCACGAAACAATACTACTCCCACAACAATAATCAACGATTCTCTAATGTGCTTTCTGCGGGTGCAAAACACACACGGATATATGCGAGGCAGCCCACATTAGCCAGCTGCGAGGCCCTCCTTGTCGAGCACAGGCTTTCGCCTGCTCAACGCACTTAGAATGAAATTGCTCCTGATCGGAGGTTGCAGCAAGAAACATTACTCCCACAACAATGGTATTACTCCCACAACAATGGTCAACAATTCTCTAATGTGCTTTCTGGGGGTGCAAAACACACACGAAGATATGCGAGGCAGCCCACATTAGCCAGTTGCAAAACCCTCCTTGTCGAGCACAGGCTTTCGCCTGCTCAACGCACTTAGAATGAAATTGCACCTGATCGGAGGTTGCAGCACGAAACATTACTCCCACAACAATGGTATTACTCCCACAGCAATGGTCAACGATTCTCTAATGTGCTTTCTGGGGGTGCAAAACACACGAAGATATGCGAGGCAGCCCACATTAGCCAGTTGCAAGGCCCTCCTTGTCGAGCACAGGCTTTCGCCTGCTCAACGCACTTAGAATGCAATTGCTCCTGATCGGAGGTTGCAGCACGAAACATTACACCCACAACAATGGTCAACGATTCTCTAATGTGCTTTCTGGGGGTGCAAAACACACCGAAGATATGCGAGGCAGCCTACATTAGCCAGTTGCAAGGCCCTACTTGTCGAGCACAGGCTTTCGCCTGCTCAACGCACTTAGAATGAAATTGCACCTGATCGGAGGTTGCAGCACGAAACATTACTCCCACAACAATGGTTAACGATTATCTAATGTGCTTTCTGGGGGTGCAAAACACACACGAAGATATGCGAGGCAGCCCACATTATCCTGTTGCAAGGCCCTCCTTGTCGAGCACAGGCTTTCGCCTGCTCAACGCACTTAGAATGAAATTGCTCCTGATTGGAGGTTGCAGCACGAAACATTACTCCCACAACAATGGTCAACGATTCTCTAATGTGCTTTCTGGGGGTGCAAAACACACACGAAGATATGCGAGGCAGCCCACATTAGCCATGCTGCAAGGGCCTCCGTGTCGAGCACAGGCTTTCGCCTGCTCAACGCACTTAGAATGAAATTGCACCTGATCGGAGGTTGCAGCACGAAACATTACTCCCACAACAATGGTATTACTCCCACAGCAATGGTCAACGATTCTCTAATGTGCTTTCTGGGGGTGCAAAACACACACGAAGATATGCGAGGCAGCCCACATTAGCCAGTTGCAAGGCCCTCCTTGTCGAGCACAGGCTTTCGCCTGCTCAACGCACTTAGAATGCAATTGCTCCTGATCGGAGGTTGCAGCACGAAACAATACTCCCACAACAATTGTATTACTCCCACAACAATGGTCAACGATTCTCTAATGTGCTTTCTGGGGGTGCAAAACACAGACGATGATATGCGAGGCAGCCCACATTAGCCAGTTGCAAGGCCCTCCTTGTCGAGCACAGGCTTTCGCCTGCTCAACGCACTTAGAATAAAATTGCTCCTGATCGGAAGTTGCAGCACGAAACATTACACCCACAACAATGGTCAACGATTCTCTAATGTGCTTTCTGGGGGTGCAAAACACACCGAAGATATGCGAGGCAGCCCACATTAGCCAGTTGCAAAGCCCTACTTGTCGAGCACAGGCTTTCGCCTGCTCAACGCACTTAGAATGAAATTGCACCTGATCGGAGGTTGCAGCACGAAACATTACTCCCACAACAATGGTTAATATTATCTAATGTGCTTTCTGGGGGTGCAAAACACACACGAAGATATGCGAGGCAGCCCACATTATCCTGTTGCAAGGCCCTCCTTGTCGAGCACAGGCTTTCGCCTGCTCAACGCACTTAGAATGAAATTGCTCCTGATCGGAGGTTGCAGCACGAAACATTACTCCCACAACAATGGTATTACTCCCACAATGGTCAACGATTCTCTAATGTGCTTTCTGGGTGTGCAAAACACATACGAAGATATGCGAGGCAGCCCACATTAGCCAGCTGCAAGGCCCTCCTTGTCGAGCACAGGCTTTCGCCTGCTCAACGCACTTAGAATGAAATTGCTCCTGATTAGAGGTTGCAGCACGAAACATTACTCCCACAACAATGGTCAACGATTCTCTAATGTGCTTTCTGGGGGTGCAAAACACACACGAAGATATGCGAGGCAGCCCACATTAGCCATGCTGCAAGGCCCTCCTTGTCGAGCACAGGCTTTCGCCTGCTCAACGCACTTAGAATGAAATTGCTCCTGATTGGAGGTTGCAGCACGAAACATTACTCCCACAACAATGGTCAACGATTCTCTAATGTGCTTTCTGGGGGTGCAAAACACACACGAAGATATGCGAGGCAGCCCACATTAGCCATGCTGCAAGGCCCTCCTTGTCGAGCACAGGCTTTCGCCTGCTCAACGCACTTAGAATGAAATTGCTCCTGATTGGAGGTTGCAGCACGAAACATTACTCCCACAACAATGGTCAACGATTCTCTAATGTGCTTTCTGGGGGTGCAAAACACACACGAAGATATGCGAGGCAGCCCACATTAGCCATGCTGCAAGGGCCTCCTTGTCGAGCACAGGCTTTCGCCTGCTCAACGCACTTAGAATGAAATTGCTCCTGATCGGAGGTTGCAGCACGAAACGATATTACTCCCACAAGAAGTGGTCAATAATTATCTGATGTGCTTTCATGAGGGGGGGGGGAGAGCAAAACCCACACGAAGAGATGAAGCAGCCCACGTGAGCCAGCGGCAATGACCCTTGTCGAGTACCGGCTTTCGCCTGCTCAAAGAACTCAGAATGAAATTACTTGCAGCACGAAACTATATACCACTCCCATAACAATGATCAAAGAATGTGCTTCCATACCTCGTAACATGCAGTCCGGACTCTATGACGGGTGAAGGCAGGAACGGGCCGTTTACATGCAAAACTACCTAAAATGCATTACATTGGTGCTCTACGTCGACGTCGCACGCACGAGCACCCGAGAAGCATTTGTACTCGTCAGGAACCATGACGAAGATGCCGTTGTCACAACGTCTTGTACCACCTCCGATTATACCGAGGCAGAGGTAGGCGCCATATCAATTGCACTGGCACCCTACCCAACGCCCTTAGTACACCGTAATCGTCTCAGATCCGTTAAGCAGCGTCCCGCGACTTTCCGAGAGGATTTGTCTGTGATCGATCCTTGCATATATACTACCACGTCTCTCCGACCCAGCCACGTCTTCGCAAATGAAACGGCCATGCCTCGTCTGGGTATACCTGGGTACGAGCCCAACCAAAATAAACGCGCTCATGAGGGCGTCTAAGGTCTAATGGTCCGGGCTCTGAACGGTTGAATCACCCGTCCCTCCCAAGCCCCGCTACTCACGTACGGCGGGATACTGCTGTGTGCTTTATCATCGTGATTCTGGACACACACGGGGAAGTTCCTCCAACAGGTTCGACCACAGTCAACACATGGTCCTCAAGCAACTTCAGAGTCCAAACAAACACTTGTTCCGTACCTACCTCGATTGCACACCATGTTCCCCGCCACGTGGACCGTTCTGCCTGCGGGGCATGCGCAGCGCTCTATCACTTGACGTGGCAGTGTTGCGTATGAAATAATTCCGATCTCCAAGACGAAGCTACAGCACCCTAACCGCTCTTTGACCTTGGAAAGTGCCACACAAGTGCTATCGGCACTTGAAGCTGAAAAATCACCAATCCTTCCTGTTGGAGGAAGGAACAGTTCATGCCTTCGAATCAGCCGTGGTTACACCGCTGTTGTCACTGCTACAAGACGATGCAGCTACCTCAAGTCCGCCGCTCCTGGGAAGACAGCGTGAGCCCTAACGTCCAGCAGCTCATGGTGAACTGGGCCCGACTTGCTCGGAACATCACCGAGACCTCGCACCGAGGGCTCCACCCTAGAATGTGGCGACGGATTGTGGCCCTCGGTCGCCTCTTGCCACTCGACGGACCAGCCGTCACGGGTATCTTTTTTAAATTCTTATAAATACAACAACACTGTATATAGGCGGACGAGCAGCGTCGTTGATACCATGCTGGTGTCTATGATTTGTTGCTGAATGCGACAGGTGGCGAGATCGGTGGAAAACAGACGATGTCTTTCGACCTGTGTGGCGTTGAACCAGTTCTTAATAGCTCTGGTGGTGAAACTCCATTTCCCATCAGATACAGGATAAGCGTCAGCTTATCCGCCTAGACGGCGGCCTGGAGTCCTTTGACCCGGTCAGCGTGTTCGGACAATCTTTGTTAAATCTTGTTTGAGCTTAGCAGTAGTCTCCCAAAATTCCTCTTGTTGTTCCTTTATATCCTGGATTTCTTTGAAGTCATAACATATGTATAGATCTGCCCTATCCAGACAGGCTTTATGACGGGTACTACTGCCTAAGGTTATCCGGATTCGGAAGTAAGCGCCTCCAGACGTGTTCTTGGCTGTTAGTGAGTGTCCTATCTGCCGGCGGGTATTGAACCCTCTTTAGCAGATACTGCTCAGCAATTTATTTATAGCGCACTAACCTGTCCCTGCTCAGAATGTCCGGCGGGTATTGAACCCTCTTTAGCAGATACTGCTCAGCAATTTATTTATAGTGCACTAACCTGTCCCTGCTCAGAATGTATAAGGGCCAGAGTATACACGAAAGGAGAGACCACTGAGGAGCTCGTGGACTCATTCATTTACTTTATGGGGGTTCATCATCATCATCATCATCAGCAGCAGCCTGGCTATACCCACTGCAGGGCGAAGGCCTCTTCCATATTTCTCCACTTAACCCGGTTCTGTGCTAGCTGCATCCACTTGACCCCCGCGAACTTAACCTCATCCGCCCACCTAACTTTCTGCCGCCAGCTGCTACGCATTCCTTCTCTTGGAATCCAGTTTGTTACCCTAAGCGACCATCGGTTATCCTCTCTTCGCACTACATGTCCCACCCATGCCCATTTTTTCTTGTTAATTTCCACTAGAATGTCGGTAACTTGAGTTATTTTTCTGACCCACTCTGCACGCTTCCAATCTCTTAATGGTACCCCCACCATTTTGCGTTCCATAGTCCTCTGGGTTGTCCTCAACTTTAGTAGAACTTTCTTGGTTAGCCTCCACGTTTCAGCCCCATAGGTGAGTACAGGTAAGATGAAACTGTTGTATACTTTCCTCTTGAGGGATACCGGTAAGCTGCTAGTCATAATCTGCGAGTGCTTACCAAATGCGCTCCATCCCAATCTTATTCTTCTTGTTATTTCCTTTTCATGGTCCGGATCTGCGGTTACTACCTGTCCTAAGTAGACATAATCGCCTACTACTTCCAGTAATTCGCTACCTAATGCAAACTGCTGTTCCTTCCCGAGGCTTTTGAACATTACCTTAGTCTTCTGCATATTGATTTTCAAGCCTATCTTTCTACTTTTCCTGTCTAGGTCATCAATCATTATTTGCAGTTCATCCCCCGAGTTGCTTAGCAAGGCAATGTCATCAGCAAATCGCAGATTACTGAGGTATTCTCCATCGACCCTTATCCCTAACTGCTCCCATTCCAAGTCTCTGAATACTTCCTCTAAGCAAGCTGTGAATAGTACTGGGGAGATTGTGTCTTCTTGCCTAACACCTTTCTTTATGGGAATTTTGTTACTTTCTTTATGCAGAACTATGGTTGCTGTGCAGCCACTATATATATCTTCCAGCACTTTCACGTACGGCTCGTCTACCCCCTGATTTCGCAATGCCTGCATCACCGCCGATGTTTCAACTGAGTCAAATGCTTTTTCGTAATCAATGAATGCTATCTATAAGGGCTGGTTATATTCCAAACAGTTTTTTTATCACCTGATTGATGGTATGGATATGATCGATAGTAGAGTACCGTTTCCGAAAACCTGCTTGATAATTTCTTGGTGGCAGTCTAAGGTTGTCCTGATTCTATTAGTGATTACCTTAGTAAATATACTTTATACGTAACAGACAGTAAGCTGATTGGTCTGTAATTTTTAAGGTCCTTAGAGTCCCCTTTCTTATGAATGAGGATAATGTTTGCATTCTTCCATGGTTCCGGTACCCTCGATGACACCAGGCACTGCGTATACTGGGTGGCCAGTTTTTCTAGCACGATATCCCCCCCCCCCCCGTCCTTTAGCAAATCTGTAGTTATCTGATCCTCTCCAGCTGATTTCCGCCTTTTCATAGATTCTAATGCTTTCTTGAGCTCGTCCTTCGTCACTGGTGGAACGTCTCACTGTTTTTCCCTGCCGCCAATCTCGTTACGGTCCTGACTACTTTGGCTGCTGTAGAGATCAGCATAGAACTCCTCGACTACTTTGACTATCTTGTCCATATTGGTGATGACGTTGCCCGCCTTGTCCCTTATCGCATACATCTAGTTTTTGCCTATGCCCAATTTCTTCTTTACCGCTTTAAGGCTTCCCCCGTTCTTTACAACATGCTCGATTTTCTCCATGTTATACTGCCCTATATCAGCCACCTTGCGCTTATTGATTAGCTTTGATATCTCGGCCAATTCGATCTGGTCTGGTTTATGGGGGTTACTATTGAAATAATACGCCAAAGGGAGCTAGACGCTGGTCGCCTTGTAGCCCCTGAGTGCCAGCCCTAATAGACAGAGCTGTGACCCCAAGCCGCCAATCGAGAAGTCACCGCTGCGGCGGGTTCGGGCCAGAGGGGACAAACACCGAGTTACGCACTCGAACAGGCTTTATTTTGCCCGAGTACACGGCAAAATGCAGCACTCAATGCAGCCACCGTAGCAAGCGAACATCCCACCCGTGTACGGGAGTGAAATAGAACTACCGAATGGGGAAGCACGCGCAAGGTAGTGAGAGGGGTGTTCAGTATGTCCTCCCCTTACCATCCTCTTCAACAGCGCGCATAAACTCGCGTGACAATTAAGCGCGACCGTTATAATGGGAGCGGGGATTCATATGTATTCCCACAATTTGAAGCAGGGAGTGGGCTGGTGCTCATATTAGCTGGATTATTCTGTCATCCCGACATGTTTCCAGTATTCTTCTTGCTTGCGAATTTACCCTTTCAGAGCAAAGGCAGCAGTCTCGTCATCGTAGTATGGTTCGAGCTGAACCGCCACGCAAGTGCTTGCGCTTCTTGTCATGCTTTGTGTTCGTCTATTCCCTTGCGTTGCCCCCTTTCCAGGTGTCATGTATTCCTTGCTTTTCCATTGTGCCTTGCTTTTTCCGCCTACTATTTACAGAGCAGCTCGCATGCGCCTGTACAGCTTACCCCTGCTATATTTTCACGGCATCACCCCAGCTACAGAAAGGAAGGAAGGTTCCTATCGCGAAGAAATGTGATCAAAGAGCAAGGAAGTGCGCTTGAAGGTGAGCGTCCGTTAAAAGAGCCTGGAAAACCTGCTGGCGATAATTTTTAATGCAATCTATAGAGGTGATCTTTGTGAGTATAATGTGTTTTTATTTTTATATATATATATATATATATATATATATATATATATATATATATATATATATATATATATATATATATATATATATATATATATTGTAAGCAGTCTATAATTTACAAATAATATTTAAATAATGCTCGCGGCGACCGCTCGCAACCGATTTGTGTGACACATCCCCGCGTGAAAACCCTACCCCCTTCTATGATGTCATTGAGGCTTACTAGATGCGCCCGCTCATTGGTCGCTCCCAAGTGACGTGCGCGTGCAATGAGGCGCGTAGTAGGGCGCCGTCGCTACTTCCGTTTTCTGTTGCGCGCCGCCTTAGACTCCGGCTCAATTGAGGGGGTAGAGGTGAAACAGCGTTTTCGAACCCCCAAAGTCCTTAGAAAAAACGGATCTAGGGACTTTAAATCCCCCATATGTTCGGCGCTAATGAAGCTAGCTTAATTTTTTATCGTCGTAGAGGGGATGGATGGTAGACCTTATTGCTCGTACACGTTTTATCATTTTAGTAAACGACTTCTCATGGGCCCTTTAAAGCGCGGAGCTGAGCGCATGCTGCTCCACGATACTGCGAGCAACGCGGAGCCGAGATCTAGCCAGCACCGCGCGTGCGCATGTACTGCCCGGGAAGACTTTCTGCACGTGACCTAGACTTGATTGTGACGTCACAGCCATGTCTCGGCTGCTAAAACCAAAACTGGCGAGAAAAGAAAATTTAATTAAGATTATTCAGCGGTCTTAGACAAAAACCGAGTGGTGATCTATATACAGGAATGCCTTACGCATCATTAAAAAGAAAAAAAAAAAGCCACCAAAATTTGGTGTCTATACTCCTTTAAGCGCGCGCGAGTGACACTTGACTGCTCAGTCCAGAGTAACACGCTCTTGTACAACACTGCGCGGTGACAACTGCAACTGTGATCCGCGCTACTCTCTGATTGGCTGCAGCTGTGCAGCGCTGTTCCGCCTCCTGTTTGAGGCGTGTCGCCATTTTCTCTTTCTCCACGTCAATTTCACGCAGAGAGCGTGAGCGGCTTCGGACAGACATCGGCGAAATCCGCCATGTAGTGCTACGCACCAAACATTCAGTGCTTACGTGTGGCAAGGCGAAATTATTACTTTTTGCTTAGCCGCGCTTCTTTCATTAAAGTTCTTTCTGCGAGATGGTTCGTCTGCGTGTATTTGTTGTGTCCGAAAACGGGCAGAGGTACTGAACATTAAGCTGCACTGGGACGGGGAAACGTAAAACTTATTGCGCACCCCAAGAACAGCTCTCTTCTCACGCTAAGCTTCATTCTTTCTTTCACGTGCCACGACCCAAATCTGCGCACTCTCGCTTTGGTCTTGGTCACTAAGACGCAAGTCTCGTGTTACTTAGCTGCAGTGCCGCTGTGCTGTGCCAATGGACGATGGCTGTTCTCGACGACGACATGATTGGTCCTCTTTTTACGACCGTCTCGGCCTCAACTGCAACAACGACAGTAGCCGACAGAGATAGCCAAGTGGTTAAATGTTCCAGCTCTGCACCCATGATGCATAGTAGGTTCGGAGTACGGTTAATTTAGCAATTTTACTCGAAAAAAACTTTATTTTTGCAAGTTTTCTCGTGTGGGCACGGACGGACCGACGAACATGTGCAGATAAGAAGAGGTGAAAATACGTTCGGCTCTACTTGAGATATGCTTTTATATATCTAATAAAGGACGAGCTGAAATAAACTTTTTGAGGAGAAATTTGAAAAGGGGGAGGAAACTTCATTGAGGAGAAGTTGGGGTATATTTTCTTCGTGAGAGGACGCTTCTTTTCAAGCCTCCCTAAGGGTGGCCGTCACCTATAGCATTCGAGGACCGCCTTGGCCAAGACCGTGATGACGTGTTGCGGGCCTTAATCAGAGTTAAGTAATGATGCCTCCCACTGTGCCGAATTGGGAATGTGCAGGCCCAGCGACGGTTGCGTGCTCTATATATGCCCTGTGCTCACCGCAAAGGAATCTTGAGGGGCTGTACTTGCCTAATTTTGTCTGACGTATTTGTCTGAAGTTCTATAAGTAGTGTTTGTTGTGATTTGCTGAGTGTATGGTGGGGATTTGGGATACTTCAGTCTTAATTGTTTTTATACCAATTCGTAATTCCTCTGTACGTAAGGTTTCTCTTGCAAGCCGATCTTAGGTCGGGGTAACGCACCTTCCGGCCTACAACAAATCTTCGGGCATGCTGGTGCTGGAGCACTAGCATGCCCGACGATTCGTGGAGGTGGACCTAGGATGACCAGCGTGTGCGAGGACTCACAGGATTTTGATCGAACGTGCATTTTTAGAGGGTCCAAAAGCCTTCAAAACTTCGGCTGCGGGTTGATGAATTCTACATTGTGCGAAATTTGAATGGCTGTTGTCAAGTCGCTGAAAATGAATTTGCAGTTTGTCGTGACGATCGCTGAGATACAGCCGCCTCTTCGACCTCCTCCGGGGTTCGTGCTTCGTTTATCATTGCTGAATTTGGTAAGCGATACGTGTTCCAAGGCATATATGTAGGCTATCTTAATGGGTTCCCGTACTTCGCCGTCTCGACGTAGGTCGTTTGTGACAGGTTAGAATAGCGTTTCTCTAATATGCTTGAACTTTCGTTACTCGACGCTGCAGGTGAAACTCCGGGTGCATGTTTTTATGTAGTGGAGTGACTTCGAGTATTTTGTGCATTAAACGGGGAACCGATTGATTGAAACACGTATTTATTGAAATCCTTGAGTCACTGGGCGCTTTTGCATCCGGTATCTGTGCGGGCATCTGGCCCATATATGCCGGCCGAGGCGGGTGCTGGTTCGTGTCTTCGACAGCTACCGTGGGGCTTGGTTCCGGGGCCTAAGTCAACAAAATCTCCAAGCTTTGCCCAGAGCATAGCGACGGCCGCGTTGTCGAGACAGCGGAAGGACCCAGTCGATGTAGCTGTCCGGGCGGATGGCAATGGGAATTTCGGCGAGAGCCCTGACTCGAATGTCAGAATAGTCTTGACAGTTCTATAGGGAGCTTGCATGAAGCGACGCATGCTGGGTAATCCGCCATGATGTTGTCGTTGGCAGCAGACGACGCAGCATGGCACTGCCGCGTAGTGCGCGCAGACGTGCTGGCGCGGTCGAACAGGCCGGCTGCGGGTTCTTCATGACTCCAAAAATACGTCTGCACGAGGGCGAGAATTCAAACGATTCATCGACGCCGACGCGAATGGCCGCACGAGCCAACACAGGCGAGATCGACGCCAATCCGGGCAAGTATCAAACTACTCGCAAGAACTGAAACCATGAATGTTGGCGATGTCGACGGGCGGCCACGACCAGACGCATAGTGCAGTCATTCGTTCGCGCTTGAAGAGGCGTAGCTTGAACAGGTCCGCGACACGCTGCTTTGCATTTCTCCATAGCGCGCCCGATTTTTCGGGCACAACGTCGACGCGTATATTTGATCGGTGGACCGCCAAAAACGACAAGGCACTTGCTCAATTCAGCCTGGCTGCGTTGCCTACCGTCTGCTGCCAGCGACAACATAATGGCGGATTGCCAGCATGCATCGCTTCATGCAAGCTCCCTGTACTATATGGGCAGCGGTCGCTAGACTTCGGCAGTGACGGCACATCATTTCGTCGGGATAGTTGTGGAACAATTTTTGCCTCAGTGACGGGGTCGCTTCCTCGCAATTTCTTCGGAGGTGGAGGGTTCCAACATGCAGATTTCGGTATCCGCTATAGTGCAAAGTGCGTTCGACGCGGTTAATACTTTGCGCCTTCTTGGGAATGTGTTTAGCCATATGCTGGCTGGGCCACGACGTACGCCGTCGAATCAAGGCCGAGACACTTGACACCACTTATCTTACAAACGACCACGCAAGCTACCTGGATGTAGCGAGACAAAGTGACAATCTCTAAGTCGCATGCGTAGCCATGCCACACTCCACACTTGCTACAGCGCTCCCTCTCCCACCGCGGCGGAGGAAACTGCGATCTCGTTGGCCATTACCGACCCGCATACGCACACAATCCTTAGTGATCGACTCAAAACGTGCGATTCAAAATTATTCGAAAGGCCTTATCTGCCCAACCGCCGCGCGCATTTTTAAGTCTGGGTCACGGTGCACCGTGGTCTGGGTACCCGCCCACGCGGAGAACTCTGCATGGGAACGGTCGACCGACTAGCCCGAGGTCTAACAAACCGGGCGGGCGGCTCCGTGGATCCAGAGGCCTTTGCTATAGTGCTCTTTGCCGAGGCCCCCTTGACTTTTGCCGAAATCACTAACCTACACAGAGAGACGAGACGACGCTTCCTGCCTCCCCATCCTGACCTTGGCAGAGCGCAGGCCACCATGCTGCGTAAACTCAAACACATTCCATTCTCAGCTATTCGAGATTGGCACTGATTACGAACGGATACTATTTGCCTAAATTGAAACTGTGCAGTAACGGACACATTCACACACCCTTTGGGGATGTAGAGGAAGACCACTCCTCCTACCACACTTTCAGGTCTCTCCGATGAGAGCTGGGACCAACTTTTTACCTGCTCAGACCAGAAGACGCAGCTGGCGCTTGTCTCGTGGGCCCAGAGCGTCGCCCCCAATGATCACACTCTTTTGGCAATAAAAGTTGTTCCTCCTTCTCTCTTTGCGTACTGCTGCTCGAGCTTCGCTGTTGGCCCACTCGTTGCCTTCAATACCTGTGTGTGCAGGCGTGCAGGCACCAAGGAAATCGTCGCACTCAGAGCACTCAGAGACTCAGAGCTCAGAGTGGCTACCGAGAAACTGATGCAGCTGGGAATACATAATACACTAGAAGAAATAACCGAAGAATACCTCACGGCGCAGTACGAGCGACTGACTGCAACACCGACCGGAATACAGAAATATGAGATATAATTTGCCTTCGACTTTGCATTCTAATTTACCTCCTTTCGAGTCGCACTGGCGCCAGCGCTAGCGTCACCTGCATCGGCACCAGATCCAGATCTCCAATATGGCGCGTGAGCGTTGGCGTCGCTTGCGAAGCCACCATAGTTTTCGTCTGAAGTAAACGGTGAAGTTAACGACCTTTCTGAGGTTAACGGTGCGATTGTTCATACAGATAATCGCAGTTACATGTCCATCGAATCACTATAGCTGACTTTGTGCTGCGTCGGTCCCAGCATGGGTCACAGCTTGGATTATGCCAAGAGGTCCTCCGGTTGAAAGGCGAGTCGCGCAGAGAAATCACAGACATCTGCGCACAGACTCAGCGCAAGTAGCTCTCGAGTGTTTAGCTGCACGAAACCTCCGTTTACGTGGTGTGCGCGTTTTTTTTTTTTCTTTCAGACGTACAGACGTACCGAATCAATTCGTGCAAATGTGAACGCTGTGATTACCGCAGTGCTTTCGCGTACCGAATCACATCTCGCTGAAACAGATGTGCTCTTGGCTTTGATGTTTACGTTACATTTTGACGTAGTTTGCACTGATGTAGTTTGCACTGGAAAGTATTTGCGTCCATACGTCGGTGGTACTAGACGCCGTTCATCTTCGTGTCTAGATTTCGCTCATATTTGACCGCGGTTGGCAGATGGCCCTCAGCCGAGGCCTACATGGCCCGCATTCTGACCTTGCGCTGCGCTCATTTCAAATTCGCATTGTGTATTTAACGCTTAGAAGTCGCAGTATGCCAGTGTGCTAAGAAGGGCTGCAGCAAGCAAAAGGCTGCATTTTTTTCCTATTTTTTCTCCCCTTTTTTTTTGCTTATTGGTGTCACGGGTCAGCTCAGCGGCATCCCACGTACTGATGTTTTTTACAACTGCGGTCATATGCCTTGGCAGAGCAATTCTGTCCTTATTATCACAATCGCCTTGACCTGTGATGTATTCGGTCGTTTTTTTTTTTGTTTTTTTTTTCCCCTTTGTAATTTACGTTGATTAGAATCTGTAGCCGGAAGAAGTGCGGCTGCTGTCATGCGCGGCAACCTAGTGCAGATATGTGCACAGTTTCGCTTTACCTAGAAATGCTGTTGTTAGCGTAATCGATAGTCATTCAGTTATATTTTAGTCTGCCGTTTGTCGCTGACCTCAGGTTAGGTCATTGAAGGAAATTGGATATAATTTAGAGCAACGTTCTCACTGTGTTGTAGTTTTAGGTTTATTTCTTCTCATTTATTTACAGAGATATTTTGGCTGCCAGCATATCTTCTAAAGCAGCATGGCCAGCTTCAGACACCCGACTCCCTTGTTGCCATTGCTTATGGTTTACTTCATTGCCTGAAGCTGTTTTAACAAAAAGGAGTTTGTTAAAGGAGGCTAGATGAGGTTGAAGGTACCCACATTTTATTTTAAATTGCACGTGCTGTGACCTGAGTTGGTAGTTACGGTAAGTAAGTGTTATTGCCTGAAAGCTGATCCAATGAGGAGTGTGATAAATATTTGTGCCCTTTTGGCCACGATCAAAACTATTGCTCTAGCTATGTAGGATTGACTCATATGCATAAAGCCTTCTGCTAACATTTTCATTGGCTACATTGTTGCTTTCAGTGGATGGAGCTGTCAAGTAGAATTTGTACAAACTAATTCACCTTTTTTTTTCCTTGTTCTTGAAAAAGTGTTGGGTCTTGAGCTCGAGCTCAAGGCATCTCAAGGATTCAAGGCACCTTGCAGCAAGGGCGATGGTACACTTTACTATGTAAAAGTGCTACGTCTAGCTTTTTGAAGCTTCATGTACAGTACCTAAGCATTGGTTTCTAAGATGCTGGGTATATGCTGATAAACGCCAGGCTTTTTTTAGCTGGCATTTTAAGGACAGTGGGCTTTTGAGCTGTGCAACAGGAGGATCTATGTCAGAGCTGCTAAAATGTGGAACAAAACTATGTGAGCTCTGCAAATTCTGAATTGCTTTTTAGAATAACAGTGATAATGTTTACTGCTTTAATGATGCGAAAATTGCAAGCCAGACACAAAGATTAGTCTGATGGTAAGCGATTGCTGATTCTGACCGGAGAACTACAAGTTGTTTGCTTTTAAAGAGTGAAATTCACACTATGATGTTGGCCAGCATCAAAAAGCATAATGTTGAGCTCGTGCCCAACAAATTAGGAATTTTGAAATGCATAGAGCTTGACACTTGTGATCCTTCTTCATTTGTTTGTGCAGATATTACACAGGCTACTTTACAAAACAAGGGACATATGCTTCCAAGCTGGTTTTTTCATTCTCATTTTTTTTTCATTTTCAGCTAGGAAAACACAAGCGGACCCGCAGAGATTTCCAGGCCTCAACGGGCTTATGTACAGCACTTTTAGTGGCTGTGTTTACAGTTAGGACTAGTTGCTAACTCACTATTCATTGCTTGTTACACTGCTCTTCGTGACGTGGAGTGAAGTAAAGGGTTATGAATGAAGTCCATTTACAGGGTATCTGGGAATGTTGCTGCTTGCTTTGAACTTCTTTCAATGTTGGGGATTGCTTGACTGCCTGCTTTGAATGCCTGGGTCTTTCCTTTGATCACCAAAAACAGTAATTATTAAATGTACTTGCACAGTTTGAAATTGAGAGTGACTTTCCAGATGACCTAGCTCTTGGTGCTCGTATATATGAGCACCTTCATGTTTGTTGTGGTAGATGTAGATGTTTGTCATAAAGCGCTGGAAGGAGCAAATAGCCAATAAAGTCACTCACTTCATTCTTTATCGGACTAGATAATGCAGCCATTCATGCTTCAAAGCAAGGTTTATTCGCTTGCATTTTAACTTGAGAAAAGCAAGAAGAAATATGTACAAGACATGGCTAATACACTCAAAATTCAGACTACCTTCGTCCATCACTGTTCCTTGTCTGCTGTGAAAAGTGAAAATCCATGCAGTGTAATTTTGCTTTTAAAACATGGATAAATTGTAAAAGCTTTGCTAGGAATCATAGTTTGCAGACTTGATGGTATGCCAAACATTTAGGATAGGGTCTATGTTGTACACTAAATGATAATGTGCTATTAGGGCCATTTGTTTAGCCTACACCAGTGCAGCAAAAATTCATTGTTGGTATAGGAGATTTTCTACACTGGTGTAGCTGGTGTAAGTATAAACAAATGGCCCTATTACACTTGCAGGTGGTAGTTGATTAGGGAAGCCGCCTAGATAATTCATGCCACCTGCAGACTGGTTAGTAGTGCTGGAACATAACTATTGTCATTAGGAAAGTTGGCTGCAAGACAAAGACACTCACTCAGCGATATATGCAATTCTTGCATCAACAACCACTTTTTTTTTTTATTTGAAGAGAATGCATGGAGGTATTCTGTATAAACTAGAATGCTTGCACAAGTAGTAGCTGTTTTTGAAATTTAGTGGCATTCTGCATTGTTTTTAGGCTGGATGAACATTTTTGCAACTATACGCTGGTAATTTAGTTGCTTGCTGTAGAAAATTTTTTTTGAAATCTTGAATTAAATGTTGTGAGGAATAATCCAGAGTTTAGCTGGTGCAAAAAATTTAAACAATATAGTGTGGGCTTCACCAGCACATCTTGTAAGGAGCAATTTTCTTGTAAACAATGACTGACCATTTATGCAATCCAGCAGTGGCAGAATTTATTGTTCTCTGCGAGCACTACACTTTTATGATGGCCTATATTTCAAGTTCTTTGTTTGCCAGTCTCTTAACATTGTATATAATGTGACTCACTTTTGCAGAAATATGATAGCTGGAAGCATATCCTCGGTAGGCTGATGATTCATCTGTGCTGAAATTATTAGCATTTGCCTGGTATTGTTGTGTAGTACTCTCTCCCTGCCACAAAGGGCAGGGAGACAAGCAGCATTCCAGCAAATGGAGTTCATGAGACACTTCAGTGTATTTAGCTTCATGGGCCACTAACATTATCTATACAGATGTGGGGCACGGGCCGGTTAATGTATATGCCAGGGTAATTCTGTTTAGATGTTGGATATCTATTTGATATCCACTGCGTATAACTTGATATTTGTACGCCTTGTGCTTTGCTTACTGATAGATTTTTTGTTGCATTTTACAAACATCATTGTGTGAAGTGATTGTTTGCGTTGGAACACATCTTTGCATAATTGTTAAAGGTATACGGAATGCAGCAAGTTGCAGTAAATGCTCTTGTGTATGTCTCACTTGCCTATGTGTTTTCATGTGCATCACATAATTGATGTAAGAGTCCGCTCTGCTAAGTGACTGGCTGAATTTGACTGATCAGGCCATCCTCTAAGATCTTTTTAATATTTTTTTCCACTGAATGGTCTCTGTTTTCTTAATCATTTAAGATATGGATTTTATCTGCAATAAACACTACAGTTATTATTGCCTAAAATAATTCATGTGGCTAGCCCATGGTTTCAGGGATGCCAGCTTCTGGTTTTGCACATGTCACCTAACCACTTTCAGAACTTGCATGTCCCTCCTCTCTTCCCGTCAGTCAGTGCCTAGATCAAGATTCTGACTCTAGCATCATTTAGGCCTTTTCATTCTTTCTCAAATAATACAAGCATTTCCTCAGTTTAGTTATGTCTTCAGGTTAGTACTATGCCTATATCCCTCATAGCTCTACCCACAGAAGTGACAGTATCGCTGGGAGAGAAGCTTGTTAACGCACACTATTGAGGTATTTGTTAAAAGACAAGATTGAAAAAACGCCTTTCTTGTCAGCACTCTTTTGTGATCTCTTTTTTTACAGTGGCAACAGAAACCTGGACTGTAGACAACAGCATGTGGGCACGTGAAAGTGGGGCGGTCAACAACCTCATGTCGGAAACCAGGAGGCCACTACCATGGACGAAAGTGTCCGGCGTGTGGCGGTGCAATCGGTGCATGTACACTGCCCCGGACATGTACCGGATCAAGCGACACCAGGTGACTCACACGGGCGAGCGCCGCTACTACTGTCCCATCTGCCAGGCACGCTTCACCGCCAAGCAGAGCGTCAAAACTCACATGCGACAGCATACGGGCGAGCGACCCTATGCGTGCAGCCTTTGTCCAGCACGCTTTGCCCGTCAGCAGCGCCTCGCAAGACACATGCGGAGTTGCGGTATCTCTCGTGCTGGACCACACGTGTGATCCTTTTAAAAGATCCATATGGAATCTTGCTGTCTTTACACTGGCAGTTTTTGCTGCCATTTGAGTTGACATCAGTTGACTAGCCACTGTCATGGATGACAGTGTGCGGCGCTGCTGCCCTGTGTTATTCTCTTATGGCACCTCACCATTTAGTGCTCCCCACTTGGGAATGTTAGCTAGCAAGGTGGTGGGATATGACATTGTCCTCATATTGTCCGATTCGGCACCATCATTTGCTACTGTTTGATCTCCCATAACATTTGGCATCGCTGTTCTGGGTAGTATCGATGCACAAGCTGGAGTGTACAAACAGTTGAACATGCAGAATAGCATGAGAAGCACTACGGGCAAGCCCTGGAACTAAACGCACCTTTACTGAATTGCCTTGTCTGTGTATGCTGCACGTGTTCATAAAGTTCACTTGGCATGGTAAAGTTAGAAGTAACAGAAACTGATAATTTGGTTTGGTTTGGTTAATAGGTTTTTAACATCCCAAAGTGACATATGCTATGAAGGACGTCGTAGTGGAAGGCATTGGAAGTTTTCAACCATTACGCCTTGCGTTTATTTCTATTGAAACGTGCCTACTGTGGTTGGTATCGAACCAGCATTCTCTGGATCAGCAGTCGTCCGGTGCCTTAAAGACCTAGCTACTGTGTCAAGGCAGCAGGAACTGGATAATGTACTCCAATTTAATGGAATTGACAATTTAAATAATAACAGGCTGCGTTTGGAGCAGTTTGAGGTATTGAGTTATAAAAGTTGCATGCAGGCAGACCCAACTGGGTTTCACTTTAGCGGTATATTTGAAGATTTGAAGATAGCTTCTCTCGACTCCTGCAGCATTTACAAATGCCCGTGTAGCATAATTTGAGCTTTATATAAGCTTAGCCAGCAGTTTCAGTGATCCTAGATTGATTAGGCATTTAAATTATCTTTCACGGTATACCTCGCATTTTGGTGAGCTCTGCATGGTGGTCAGGAATAGCATTTGTGTTCTTATGTTTTGTGTTGGTTTCTTTGGTGACTTGTGGCAAGCTGTACTCAAGTGGTGATGTTACTGGAACTGTGTTAAGCAGACAGGGTAAAAAGAATCTGCTCCATGGTAGACCATGTTGTTCCCGTTAGCACTTTAGAAAGTGTAGCACTCGCATTGGGGCCCAGCTTACGCAGAAGACACAGTAAAAGCGTTGCTGATTTTGCACACTGTTTTGTTCTTATTCAGCTCTGTTCTAAGTGTCGCAGTTTCTGGTGCATCCAATAAGAATCTTAGCTGGCATGTACTTGGAGATGCATTCCTCTAGGGATTCATTTTTTTTTCCTTTTAGCTTGCACTCAGTTTTGTGAGTGTTGGTAAACTTTACGCGGTTAGCCTAGTAAAGAGCAGAGACATTAGTCTGCCAACCAAGATCCGTATAACTCGTGCTATGGTCTTTCCATTTGTGATGTATGGATGCGAGAGTTGGACTGTGGAAAAGGCTGACCGCCGAAGAATTGATGTGTTTGAATTGTGGTGCTGGCGAAGACTCTTGAGAGTTCCTTGGACTGCCAGAAGATCAAATCAGTCGATATTGTCGACCATAAACCCTGACTGCTCATTGGAGGGTCAAATCCTAAAGTTAAAGCTCAGCTACTTTGGTCATCTGATGAGAAGGGAGGAGTCGCTGGAGAAAGATTTGATGTTGGTAAAGGTTGAGGGTCGCCGGAGAAGGGGTAGGCAGCGAATGCGATGGTTAGGTGGCATTCTCGAGGCACTGCAGATGAAGTTATGTGATGTTAGGAAGATAGTGAGAGACCGGAAAGCGTGGCGTGACATGGTCCATAGGGTCACGAAGAGTCGGACACGACTGAACGACTGAATTGAACTGAACTGAATAACCTTATGACTTGAAAATTAGACCTAAGCTTGGTACATATACTATTGACTGCTTGTGTGAGTTAGTCAGTAAATGTGTGTATGTCCCTTGGATGAAACAGAGCAGTCATACCTTACATTCTGTTAAATGTGGAACCTGCTGTCTTTCTCGTGCTGGGTTGTTGGTATGCTAAGATGGGCTGGTTAGTTCACCATGAATCCATCTAAAGAAATAGTGGGAAAAAATGTGCAGTGACCACACTCTACAGGTGCTGAGTCATCAGTTGTGTCGTGTGGTTGTTGATATTGTTCTCTTTTGCTGCTTTTTAGCTTCCATTGTTAAAGCTTGTGTTCATGCATTTCGTTGCCTTCCAGAGAAGCAAAATATAATTTGCTCTTGTACGACACAGGGAATGCAGTATAAGGTGAAAATTATGCTCTGAAGGATTATATGTGATTCGTAATTGGAAAGGGCTGATTCAGCTTGGCAGCTAAAGCAAGGTATTACAGGTACTCTTTGTGATGAGTACTAGTTCATGTTTTGTTGTCAGATGGAGGGAACTACCAAAGTTGAGTTGGTGCTGTATTATAAGGCAGAAGTTTTATTGGTTCCTCGTCTATGGTCCTCACTTTTTCTGCTGTGTTATCTTTGTACATTAATTAGTGTGGGGGTTAAAAGCCGATGTGATGTACAGTACGGTCCACGGTTAAAGGGAACATGAGGCCTTGTTGCTGCCGCAATTTACAAAGCACTTCCGAGAGAGCCAGCAACAAATGATTGTACAAGGTGCATACGCAGTAAGCATGGCTGACAGATCTTCCCGAACGTGCACTTGGTGCCGTCCATTCTTGCCGTGGTCGGCGGCAGCGCTTTGAAAAGTTTTTAGGCCACGCGATGTCATGTTCCCTTTAACAGTGGACCGTACTGTAGCATAGAAATCATCCAAAGGCCAGTGAATGCTGAGCTATGTTTGGTATACTTGTATACATAGTTCCTTATGCCAGCTTTTTGGCAGTCCTTCTGGTAGGAAACTTGATTAACAGCTTGCCTTGTGACTTCATGCGCCTTCATTTTCATGGGATTCTTATATGGGAACATGTTGGTCGTCCTGTACATTATTGTTCTCTGAGACTGTGTAAATACATAGGCTAGTGTATCTTCATTTTGGCATGATGGCTTCATCAGATTGTTTACTGTGCCCAAGAGTATCTCCCTTGCGTATGTTTGTAAGTTGCAGAAATAGGTGCTCTGTAAATGTGTCAACTGCATTTCATAGTGCAGCGGCATAGATTATTTTATAACAGTCTATACCCTTAAATTAACACCTTTTGTTGTTCAACTGCTGCATTTAGTCAGAAAACAGTACTCTTGTATGCTTGCTGTAGCAGCAACTTATATTTAACATGAGGCATTTATTAGTTATATCTTGGGTGAAGTGATTGACTGGCATTTTTGGGGTGGTTTGTTGGCAGTTATTTCACGCAGAAGTTTCTGTGATTTCTTTTTTGTTTGGTATTGTTATAATTATGCTGCCCTATTGTACATAGTCAAAAGTCACTCAGTCACGTCCGAAGCAGTTTTCCACAAACGTGAAGTGAGCAGAGTGACCGAACTATCTAGCCGTCACTAGAGCTATTCGAGTGAAAAATATTTTAATTCTTTTCTGAAACTAGTGCATTGAACAGTTTTAAAATATTCGCGAAGCATTCTGTTTTATGCAGGAGATAAAATGTAGCTCAATATTTAGTGTTGACGAAGACAGAGGTTGAGGGGGAAAGGTGGCAGCAAGGAGAAGGTGGTGAAGTTGGCATTACAGTTGGAGCTGAGGTCTTGAGCAAAGTAGCCTCTTGAACTTCTATGTGAATTTCTAGTTATCTATAACACTAGACCATCTACAAGGGGTTTCTGAAAAGTAATGCCTCTCGTTTTTCTCTTTGAACAATTTTTATCCAAAATTTATGGAATTCACAACTGTACAGCTGTTGGACCACAAAGTGCAGAAATGAAACAGATGCATAGTCAGGACTGTTAGGAGGTTAGGAAAGGGCAGTGTAGACAAATTTGGCAATCGGTTTTGTTTTCCGTCTACTGTGAGCGTGAGCGTTTTTTGCGTGTGTTGGCGCCGTGAATGAAAAAAAAGCTGCTACAAAGTATGCATACATACCCTTGCTCACCGAGGGTTGAAATCCTCGCACTTTTACTGAGATTATATTGAAAATTAATTCAGGGCCTGTAGATATGGAGGTATGTTAATATTTTCAAATTTTATAAATTTTGAATGAACAGTGTTTAAGAAAAAAAAAAGATTGGCATTGCTTTTTAAATACCCCTTTCACTTGAGCTCCTAATCTTAACACCTTGCTTTAAAAGCCCCGTGTAATACTTTTTTGCTTCATGTTCTTCAGGCGTGGTTATCAACTAAGACAAATCAGCTAAATGTTCAATAACTTACACAGAAAAGAAACTGGAACATCAGAAGCCAGAAACTAGCAGATTTTGTACAGTGCGGATTTTCATTTATAGTCCGAGATCAAACTTTGTTGTGCATTCAATTAGTGGAAGTTAACTGCATGAAAGGCCAGTCAAAGTGAAATTTAACGCTAGTGCTAGTTTTGTTGCGTAGTCAGGCATGAAATTCTGAAGCTGTAGGGTTGTACAGGGACAGTAATAGTAGCGTGTAGGCTTTTTGGGTGGTTAACCTCATCTGCTGTATATCGTAAGGAAAAACAAAACACTCTGAGCAGCGTGCACTAGAACTTCCTGCACCCTGCTTAAAAGAAGCAAATGCACAAAACACACAAGCTTGCACATTCCATGAGTGAAGGTGTTATGACGTTACTAGTCATGGGATCACATTGAATAGTTGCTAGCCATCTGTTTTTTTCGCTGTCCTGCTTTGGTGATCTATTTTTTTAACCTAAACACCTGGTTGTCTCTGTGATGTTTTTTTTAGATATGAAAAATAGTTTTAGGCATTCGTGTTTTTATTAAGGCAAGGGCTGTATGTACAACTTATGTGGTAGACCGCATTCTATAGTGTGGCTCTCGTGATCTAATTTTTGCACCTCTTCTTTTGTTTCAGTAGTAGTCCTCAGCAGCGCACTCAGTCCAGCTCTGAGCAAGTGTGGAAATAAAGCTGGTTTGCAGTAAAACGTGCTCTCTAATTCTTTATCAACTCGTCGTCCTTGTGTAATGTCTTGTTCCTGTTTTGTCAAATTGCACTCTTTTCATATTTTGGAGTTATCCAATTGTCTCTTGATGCCAAATTCATTTTCGTTTGTTTGTTTTCATTGCTGTATGCAGCGAATGCTGCTTTGCACCACAAAACAAATTACCATTTTTTTTTATGCCCACCCTGCGCCTCCCCATGTATAGCTGTTTTTCTCCGCCCTCCTCAGTCCTTTTTTTTTTTTTTTTCAGTAAAGTTGCGATGTAGTCTGTTTCCCCTGACATGAACCAAGGGTTAAGAAGGCAGTGATCGGTTTTGCACGAGTATTTTGGCAGTTACCTAGTGCCTGGTGATTGCCACTTTTATGCTTGGCAATAGGAATTGAGAGGTTTCATCAGAAAAGTTGCATAACACCAAGACGAATTTCAAATGGGGCAGTGTTCAAAAAGGTAATTGCTTTCTGAACTTTGTTCTATCATTGTACAAAACATGTACAACTGAACTCATGCAGAATGTGTTGTCGGCCTTCCATTTGTCTCTTTGCTTTTAGTACTGCAGTATTCGTCATCAGTGATGACGTCATGCAGCTTTCTAACTGAACCTTTTCACTCTAAGATGGCTAAGAGGTTGATAAGAATAAAACACTGAAGTATTGCTTAAGAGCATTTCTTGCAGGGTATGCTATGCTTTTGTTGTGTGTTCGTTCAATTCACTTGAAATGCCAGAATGCTAATATGTCAAAATATTGTGCGAGGCACACTGAGAAAACTTTTAGAATGTATCTTAGACGTATAAAAAAGGTAAGAGGGCAGTTTTTCCTGTGCCCGTTTACTCTATTCTTTTATGGTTGCTCAGGGCACGGTTAATATAAAATATTTAAAGTGTCCTATCATGTTGTCTATTTGTCTCTAAAGGAAGAAACTTGCGTGCAATTGTAACATTTTTATGTCAAACTCAGCTAGCGGATGCTGATGCTTCCTTTCTTATCATTGTATAAAGTTTTCTTGTTGTGTTTTGTAATCCTCGTGTTTTTGATTGTATTTGTATGGGGCATATGAAAGTGACAAATGCACATTTGCCCTACCTTATTAATACTGCCGTATTAATAGAAGGGTGTATCGCTCGGTGCTTAATTAGTGCTTCCTATCCAATTTGATGTATGTGTAGATAGGCACAGCTATGAATAGTAGTGTAGAAATGTGAATTATTGCTTATTACTGCGAGGGCAGGAAATGGGTCTAACAGACGTAAACTCTAGAAATCTGTCTTGTACAGGTTTCCTTTCCGTAAATTATATATTTTCTAATTGTATGCTTGGTAAAAGAATGTCTCTGCATTGCCTAGTAGATGCCAACAATGTTAAAGTTGCAGTTATAACTGTTGTGACGTAGACAGCACATATGATGCAACATTGGAAAAGAGAGAGCAACAAGCGTTTGAATGTTGAAATATTATAAAAGTGTCTTGCAAGTTTCTGTTCACATGAGTCTTAGCTTGAGCTCTTATGTTTCTTGCGGTGCTTATTGTGCAAAGCTGCTACTTAGCATAATGCGAGAGGTTACCACTAGGGCGCACTAAATGAAGGCTAAGCTTTAAAGTCTACAGTTCGCACTTGTCTCTGCAACATAGGCTAACCGTGCGTTTAACTTCTCAGAATGGAAGAGGTTGAAACAGTTGCACGTTTATCCGGTTGTGGGAAACTGGGGAAGGGAAGTTCAGAGCAAAGTGCATTTCGCTGACATAACGTCTGGTTCCTCGTGCGATTCACTCTTTCCTTTTGCCTGCCATTCCCGCAGTAAACGGGGTCGGAGGCCACGCAGGGACGATGGCGATGGCAGGAGTGCGGGCGCTGTTCTCGAGCGTGATGGCACCGATGCGGCACCGGCGATTCCGGTGCGAGGTCTGCCACTACATGAGCTCGAGTCGGTGGCATCTGAAGCGTCACCAGCTGATCCACACGGGCGAGAAGCCGTTCAAGTGCCACCTATGCCCCATGACCTTTGCTCTGAAGCACAACATGGCGACCCACATGCGGACTCACACGGGTGAGCGCCCATTCCAGTGCGCCATCTGCCCGCGGACCTTCACCCAGCAGCAGGGCCTCAAGAAGCACGCCCTGAAGCACACGTCCGCCTTTGAGTACTACGCTTCCCTTTGAAGTGTGCCTAGGTATGGTGCATATGGACCATACATATTAGTCACTGCTTGTGTACCGTCAAGCACATGAATTTGTAGAACTCGCGAGCTGTGAGACAGAATCTCGTCAAGGCTATTTATTGCTTGTGAGCAGGGATTAGAAGGGGCGGGCTATATTTGTGTTATAAAAGTCGGTAGACCAGCTGCTGCGACGCTGATAAACCTGTAGTTGGGCCTGCAGATTTTATTTTCACTTAATTTATCAGCACCTTACTGTAGTAAAAAAAAAGGAACTAGAGCATTCTTGATAATAGAAGCAGTGTTCTCAAAGTTTTTGTTCTAAACGTGGTCTACTAATTACGATGGGAAGATGAAAATGGAATTTCATCGTTTGACATTTAAGGCTCGTACGTAGACACAAGTACTTGCAGCTGGGTTGACCCTATGGTGTAATTTGCGGCGAGTTTATATTCTGCAGCTGCTGATGCTTCCCGAGACGGTAAGTATTTTTGGATTCTGTTTGGTGCTCTAAGAGGTACATCACTGTGCAGAGCTTGCTGGCTGCCATGAATAGGTTGTTGGGATTTGCAGCTTAATGCACGTGTGAAGCAAGTAGATGGTGTGTGCTGGAAGCAGGATGTGCGAGAAGCAGCAGCTATGTGATTCCGGCATCTTTCACAAAAGCCTGGGTGACACTGACACGTCTTTGGTTGTGTAAGGTTGCAATTCCGCTTGTGAGCTCAGTAGTTTGTACAGCAAAATGGGATTTATTTGCACGGGGAATTTTCAGGAGGGGTGCATGATGGCAGTGATCGCAAAACTGTCAGCACCGAACTAGTACTCCATTCCTTTCTTTTTCCCATTTTTGTTATTTGTGCCACACATCAATGGTGCCTCTCAGGCCTGCTCATGGCAGCTGCTCGCATACCATACTGATGTGAATTTTGTATACTCACTCCATTATTGGACATTCGTGTAATTTGCACTAATTGCTTGGTCATTTATTGTCATTTATTAATTCATCTGGAGTGCCCTTTCTAACTATTGCCAGCAGTGTGAGAGATGACAAAAAATGTATGAGCCCCCACATTATGTTGTGGCCTTCGGCCATCTTGTCTCTCTTCATAGATAGCTCCGAAACTACAGCACAGAATGAAGTGATGGAAAATTGAACTTGAAAAAAAAAAAAAAGCTCTTAATTGTAAATAATGCACCTTCAATATGTAACAATGAGTTTCCATTTGATTGCTCGGAAGGGTTTGACACAACATCCCACGGCATCCATAAGCAAGCTGATCATTATGTGACTACTAAGGCTTCTAATGTCGCACAATTTTGGAATACATCACTGTGTATGGTGTGTTGCCTGTGACCTTTCGCCAGTATTTGGGTTATCTGCTTTGCGAAACTTCATACAGCGTCTTCACTTTGTGGGCTTGTGGGTATCACAGTCAAGTGCACAGCTTTTTAATGGCACTGGGTGTAATTGTCTGAATCATTCATTCCACGCTTTAATAATAATATTAATTGGTTCACAGGAAGGGGAAGGCATACTGTCTGTCACACTTGTTTCTGTGGACACCTGAACCGCACTGTAAGGGAAGG
This sequence comes from Amblyomma maculatum, assembly GCF_055883805.1. NCBI lineage: Eukaryota > Metazoa > Arthropoda > Arachnida > Ixodida > Ixodidae > Amblyomma > Amblyomma maculatum. The sequence continues at coordinate 74,258,090 of NC_139352.1, read as the reverse complement.
GAGGAAGGTGGGAGTGAAAGTGGAAAGAGAGAAAGAGGAGCCGTAGTGAATGGCTACTGAGTAATTTCGACCACCTTGGGATCAACGTGCGCCGACATCGCACAGCACACGGACGCCTTTCGTTTCGCCTCCATCGAAACGCAGCTGCCACGGTCGGGATCAAACCCGGATACTCCGGCATAGTAGTCGGGCGTCTTACCACTGCACCACCGCGGCGAGGCCCACGCTTTAGGCAGTATTGCCTTCTTGGTGAAAGGCATCAACATATATATATACCTATCATCCAAGGTTCCGACAGGCAGCTCAGCTTTCTTAAGATTTCGTGTGGGTACTTTCTAAAGGTTGCTGCTGATAAAAAGCAGCCTCGAAAACTGGAGTCCAAGGATATTGCTTTGCATATGGACCTTTGCAACGAGGGCCTCCTGGGCATCATATTGCTCGCTGGGCTGTTGTGTGCGTCTGACAACACGGTGGAGGCGGCAGAAAAACGGGTTTCCAACAGTCCCGAGAGGAGGCGTTTCGACAACCTCCTTGCTCGATGCAAAGGTCTATAGTATGGAACGCATGTTTCAACCCGTTAGTTGTGAATCATATCCCTAAAGGTGTTCCAAAAGGCCCTCGATTGAGTCGGACTGCTTGGTGCTGTTCATTTTGTATGAAAAAATAAACTACATTTTGTATTTCATGCTAATATGTGAGAACGTTTTGGTCACACGTTGCCACAGTTGTTTTCCACCAACTACGGTGTCATGGTAGCATTCTTTTTATCCCGAGACCATGCTGTTGGCAGTTTTTCTTGTTTTGTTGATGACGCTGCACTCATTTGCGCAATATTGCTTTTGTACAGGATATTCTGTTCAAAGACTCACAATGTAGTTAGCTAGTACTGAATGTTACAGCAATCTCTCTCTCTGCATCCTATCAGCAGTGTGTGTGTATGTTTGTGCTAGGCTTTGTCTTACATCAGGATGCATTTGTACTCACTGCAGCGTCCTATTTAGCCAATGGCACTTAGATTTGCCGTTCACTAACCTTGCGAGTTAGGGAATGCTCGCGTGCCATTAGCTTCATACTAGCAACAAGTGTACATGCACTCGCAAACATTTTTCTCCAATAGTAAGAAATGTTGGCTTTTAACGTATTTTGGGCTATATGATACGCTTTTAACCCGGTGGTCCTCGGAGGAACACCAGCATATTCAAATGTTTCTAGTTCCTAAGGCCACCTTGTAAACATAATGTGCTTTTCTGATGAATGTCTACTGATTAGCCTTGTGTCCACCTACATTACTTATGATAATAAAGCAATACAAACAAATTGCAGCCTTGTCAATTTCTCACACAGCTTGAACTGGGGCCACTTGGCCTTCTGGTACAAAGCCCCACATTTTACAAGGCATTCATTCCCGGCGTGATATTCCTGTCCTAAAGAAAATGTCACTTTGCCATATGTAGGATACATATTAGAAATTTTTAAGCAATAAGATCAAATAGGCTGCTGCTCAAATTGCTGTACGAATGAAATTGTACATGTAAGTTAATTGAAGTGAACCAAATACACTCAAATTCTCTAGTAGTTTTTGAGCAATTGTCACAAAGTTTGTCCCAAAGTGACTCGGGCTATGAGACATGAGACGCCGCAGAGGACTGGAAATTTCGACCACCTGGGTATCTTTAGCGTACACAGACATCACACAGCACATGACTGTCACGCAACTGCTAGGAGGGGCACTACAGTTTTGTGACAATGTGTGCAAGCATAAGCCATGCAGACATTGTAATTCTTTTTTCTTTGGGGCTCCTTGCAAAACACAGTTCACAACAGGTTTTTGCAACCCCCTTTTATTCAACATTTCTTATCCCCAAAGGGTCAACAAGAAAAAACCCTTCCACCTCGCACGGGCCTGCGGGCGTGCACAAACTGCGCCAGCCAGCCACGGGAGCGTGGAACAACAGCATTGTTCATCTAGGAAAAAAGTTACAACCACAGCTCGAGAAATCACACACAAGCAGGGGGGGGGGGGGGTAAAGGAAAAAAAAACCTTGAATATTTGACGCTCTTTCCTCGACGGGTCAACAAAGCTGATGCTCTCCGTGCCACAACATCTCGATTTCATTCTCGTCGGGAGAAGGGGCAACGCGTCAGAAAAAAAGCAATGGTGTTGCTCTCACTGACTCATCGTTGCTTCACCGCAAACCACCCAATAAAAGACCGATATCATTATTCCAGGAGCTTGCATAACGTATACAACATCTAAGCTTTGCCGTGTTCGAAGAAAACAAAAATGCACTCTGCAAACAAGGCAGATAAATAAGTGACAGCCTCCTCCTGCTCCAAGTTTGCTTGTGTTCACACAACGTGCGCGATGCACAGAATACACAACACGAGAAAGGGCATGACACCCAGTTTTTTCTCTCAAAGGAACAAAGAGAACAGAACAATGCAGAAGAGAAAAAGATTGTCACGCTTAAGCTTTTCAAACTTCGATTCTATACCGACATTCCAGATCAAACAAAACTTAATTGAGGGAAGCACTTGATTACAATCTGGCCATCTGACATGCCACTAATGAAGCATCACAAGCAATTTTCTGCGAGCTGGACTGTGCATGCTTGAATTCATTATTGTATTCATCTGTCTGCCTTGCTTGCACCAGCCTACGCTGTGCCTGAAAATGAACGTTAGTGCATAGTGTTCGCATTGACCTGCTTATGCACCGATCTTGGACAGAACCAAAATAACCGACTCGTGTTTGCACACGTCAAAATTGTCACCGTCCTGTGCAACGCTTATGGCTTATCGTTATCCTGCTACACTTATAGGTCACCCTCATCATGGTTTTACCAGCGGCACACAAAAGCGACAGCAAAACCACCGTAGGCAAAAATAAAAGCAGCTTAAAAGATTTGCACTTCAAATTTATGCTTTTTTTTTCAGCAGGTACACAATTTCAAGCTCTAGAAAGTAATGCTGGCAGTCCGGCAGTGAAGATGGCCTCACACGGGAGTTACGCTAGCGTGCCAGACATGAACGTAGGAACATCAAGTCAGAACAAAACCACAAAAGAAATGACAATTTTCCACATGTACTGACATAGCTGGCGCACCCCCACTAACTCATTTTAATGCAAGCACTAACAAAGTTCAACGCCAATGGTAAAACAGTACATGTGGGAGAGCTTTCTTATAGCTAGATTTTCTAATCAGCATCACACTAAATAACGTAGCATGCACAATAACATCTTGCACAGCTGATGAAACTCCTTTTTATGACACGATTGGTAATCGTATGTCAAACAGACGGCAGGTGTCCATGTACTGCCGGTTATGTTTCATTAGCTGCATCAATCTGAGCCAAATCTGTTTGCCTATCTGCACACATCAACAGTGCATCAGCAAGGCAGAGAGACAGGCAGGATTGAGACTATAATACAATTAAACAGAAAGTCAGAGGAAACTGAAATCGTACGAATCGATAATGGTAGATAGGAAGAAATCAAGGTTCAAGAAAAAAAACGTTTACAGAAATTAAAACATGAAAACGATTCATCCAGCGCAGGCGGCACGGAGGAGAGGTTGGGGGAGGGGAGAGAGTCAGTGGTGTTTCAGCTCGGAGGCAATTTTGTAGTTGAGGATCTTGGTCCAGTCGATTTTGGTTCGCGTAAGGGGCAACTGTCTGCGCAGCGCCTTGAACGTTGTGTCGGACATTGCCTGGTAGTTTTCAGAAATGGCAGTCTGAAAGGAAACGCAAGGAAAACCAAGCTCGTTAGCCACGGTCCAAAGCTGTGCTATTAGAGCGTCAAACAAAAATGTTCATTGTCACATATACAGTGCTAGTGCAGCTCTAGAGTAGGTCAAAGATGCCTCACTTAACATTTTCTTTTATCTTGTGAGTGTGCAAAGAAAGCAGCCATAGACATTTGTGCAAAAGGAAAACAGGGTAGATGATTGGACAATCTCGTGCAACGGTGGTTTTATAATGTTCGCAGTGGTGCTTCATTTTGTTTGGTTTACGGTCGAACCCGCATAATTCGAATTTTGGTTATATCGAACTCGCGGAATATCCCCTTGAAAATCACATGTAAAAGTATAGGAAAGCTGCGTCGTACAACGAACCCCAATTTCACCATTCATTCGATATACAGTCGACGACCGATTTTTCGGACACTCAATGTTTCGGACATGCTTGATTATTCAGACTTTTTCGTGACCCCAGGACATACCTTATAAAGTCAATGTATTACGCTGCTCAAAATTTCGGATACTTTAAGGAGGGCTATTCGATTTTTCGGACATTCGAAGCGTCAGCCGGGCCAACTGCCACACATTTTGAGCGGTGTCGCTGCCATCTTGTTTGTTTACTTTTTCCTTCGATAGCCTCGAAACCGGTGCCGGCCTTGCGTGCCGCTCCTTAGCTAAACACGCTGGATCGAGGCTATAATATTTGCCTAGCAGCTTCCGTTTCCGGGACAACGTCGCTGCTGGAGTGCTTTTTTTTTGTTTTTTCTTTTAGCGTGATCGCTTCTACTGCCTGTTCCCCTGTGTGTTTGCCGTGTAGGCCTAGTCGTGGTCATGCTGATGAGAGAACTACGTTCTGTCGCTACTGTGGCTCGCATTTTATTGAATCGGCTTCACTTCTGTTTCCGGATTTTATAAGATTTTTTTTTTCTTTTTTTTTTTTTTTTGTGCAACGCGGCAGCGAGAAAGCACTCAATGGAGTCGGTGTTGTGATTCAGTGTTTGGTGGTTGTGGTGTGCCTCGACAGTGGGAAAGCCTACTCTGTGGATTTGCTTGGAGCACTTAGTACCCTCGCCGATGCGTGGAAGTCTGTAGCACCCACAACGCTGCGCAATTGCTTCCGCGATGCGTGATTTGTGCTGAATGACGAGTCGGCTGCCTTGGACGAGGAGAGCGTTGTCGAGCAGTTGTCAGGCAGTGAGCAGTTCATTCACGACCTTCGCACTGCTGGTGTCAAAATTCCATCGGCCGTTTTTTTTTTTTTAATGTTTACAGACATGGCCCACCAGTTGGAACTGTGCTCTGGGCTCATAGATACAGGAATTATTCGCCAAGTGCTTGTGGAGTCTGAGAGCGAGGACAATGATGACCCACCTACAGCAGCGCAGCCGACGCAAGCTGAGCTGATGCAAGCGGAATTCAGGTGGACCTGTTAGCACGGAAGCGGAGCGTGGTGCAGAAAAGCATTCATGACTTTTTACGGCCTCAAAGCGAATAATAGGAAATAAATTGAGCTTTTTTGGTGCACATTTGTTTTTTCGGACTGCCCGATGTTTCGGACATTTTCGTGGTCCGTTGTGAGTCCGAAAAATCAGTCGTCGACTGTATAGTAAAAAATATAGTGAAGCTTTTTGCCGGTCCACAGCGAAGAATGAAAGGAGCAAGCAAGCAGCAAAATGCTTCAGACCACTCACCTGATACTCATTCTCTGCATCCTCGACAATCTGCACGAACTCCTTGGCAGCTTGCTGCTCGTTCTGCACAGAGGGAAGGAATCAGTCGCAAAATCACTGCGATGAATTTTACTTCTAGGCTACTCATACAGCACAGTCTTATTGTGCACTACATGTACAATATAGTCTGGTTAACAAAGCCAATCATAGCAAAATAGCAGTTATAACGAAGATAATGCTGGACCACTTCTTCCAGCTACGATACATGACTGTCCATATTTGTGTCCTTTTTTTTCATAGTTCAGGTATCATAAAGAAAAAGCTGACACAGTAAACCCCCAGTTGTGCAAATGTTGGTTTAATGAATATATTTCACAATGACAATCCGCAGTGGCTTTCCTATGCATTCTATGCACGAAATTTCAGTAAAATGATTTTTGGCACAATTAATACTCGAGATGGACGAGCGCAATCGGTGAACCAACTCGGGCTTGTTTTTGCAATCAGTCCAACAAGGTTTCGCATTCTACTGCACTGGCATAGCTGATACTACGATATCATTAGTAGATATTAACGCAGCAAAGTTTACAGCCCTGACGAGACAGGTGTTTCATCAGAGTCCCCTAAACAGTTATATTATATTAAAAAAAAAAGAAGAAAAACTGCAAATACACGAAGCAGTGAAAAGTAAGTTCTGTTGTGCGGCAATACCAGTGACAGCCAAAAAGCTCAAGCCACTAGTGGAGGAGAAATACTCAGAACCGCAATGAAAGATGCCCCTTCCCTACAACAATAAGTACAACTCAAAGAATGCAGCAAAGAGGTAAAAGAACAAGAACAGGCAATGGCCAGGCCAAATTCAAAACTTTTAGCCAAAGTTAAACCCATCACACGGCCTTGGAAAGTTGAAAGACTTGACAACGAGCTGTGTCAGAGAAGTGCATAAAAGCAGACTCTCTGGGACAGTTTTCTTACTTCTTGCGCAAAAGAAGGGGGACGGTTCAACCAAACTTTCAGCCAGTGTGTCCAACGAGTCCTTTCGCGTGGTTCTTGCAAAATGGTGCTAGCTTCAAAAACCATGCTCCAGATAGGCAGCCTTTCACCGGCAGCAGACATTGGAGGGTCGTGATGCACACTGACAAGTAGAATTCAGTTATAGTCTGGTCTTAAATCACCTGTACCGCCACACAACATCCACACGATGTGCCGAATGTAAAATGTTCGCCTCTTCTTGATGTGACCAAACATGGAAATTCAGCAGTACAAAATTAAGGTGCAGCTGCAGATTCCGCAGTGCTGGTTTCACATAAACTACCATATTTACTCGAATGTAACGAGAGTTCTTTTTTTATGATTTTAGGCTCTCAAAATCTACCCTCGCGTTATAATCGAATCCATGACCAAGCTAGAAGTGACATACCAGTTCACAGCAACTGGAAGTTCGCTATGGCTGATGTGATAACTTGGGAGAAAACCGCAAAATTCAATGCAAATAAATGGTTTTTGTGAGCTTTTCCCACTCGCATTATAATGCGGATGAAACTTTCTTCCAATTGTTCCTATCCCAAAATTACTTCCCATATTATGTGCGGCTTTTTATGGCAACTGTTAGAAACTAGCGGGACCCACCGTGATGTTCAGGGTGGCCTTGATCTCCTTGGAGCTCACTAGCTGGACATTGCCGTCCTCATAGTAGTGGACCTACAAGGGATACAAAAGACACTGTCACATATCAAGCAAGCTCACTCGTCACATACGGAGACAACAACGTGTCACAACAAAGGCATGCAAGTTTGCTGAATACAGGACTGCAAAGCTTGGTGTGTCATGCTTGATTCAGCAATGACTAACCGTGGCAAGTTGGCACTGCATGCCTGCCGTCGCTCAAAAAGACAAGTCACAAAAGAGAGCATGGCGATGCCTTTTACAAGATGCAAGTTCCCCGACTTGTATTTGACAGCCCGAGCCTGACATAAGGTGAGATAACTTGCCCAAATATGGGCAATCGGCTGCTACAGTTTTATTGCCTGAAGTCTAAAGTCTCTTTAGGAGTCGGAGCAGATAATAAACATCAGACAAAGGTGACAAAAACCACCTTGCCTATCAATTTCAATATAAGGGATCAGCTTGTCTCGTGAAAACAACTTACAGCCACTTTAGCATTTCAGCTATTTATCACAGTAAAACCATCTTAATTCGAACTATTCGAACAAGGGCCACGGTCCCAGCTTACACCCGTGTAAGGTTATGGTGGCAGACAATTGTTAATTAGAACAATGGGTGGGTTTGCTCCAGTTATTTCTGGAGGAGGCTAGCATTGAGGCGTAATCCCACAGCCAGCATCATCAGAACAGAGCTCTCGGAACATCATTTGCACGAACAGTGGTACCCACAGAATTTGTGCGAGCTATGGCAGGCACGGCAACAATCAAAAGTTCCCTATTACCGAAACATAACTCAGTCACACAGTTTCGGCTTTGCTTTAACTTCAAGCCATCCCACGGCTTCTAAGGGTACGGACACACTGGCAGGAAATGCGTGCGGCGTACCGCTGGCGGCAAGCAGCCTGCCGCAAACCCTGCTGCGTGCCGAATGGGTCGAGGAGCCATATTCGGCGGCTTGCCACGTGCCGCAAAATCGAGGAAGTGAATGAGAGACGTTAACTTCCAGCGGCGGCGGCGAGACCACGATCAAGCGTTCCGCGCCAGCCACGACAAAGCGAGCATTCACCTTTTGTGCCTCCGCGTTGGAAACTGAGAGAACATTATGGAACACTTTCTTGAGACTGCTCGGTTATTCCCCTTTTACACGAAAATCAACCAATGAGCGATCATCGGCAAAATATTCGATCTCGCAGGCGAGTTGTTTTCATACTTGAGCACCCGCTGAACATTCACGTTCGGTGCGGCGTGCCGCAAAATCGGGGAAGCGAATGAGAGACGTTAACTTCCAGCGGCGGCGGCGAGACCACGATCAAGCGTTCCGCGCCAGCCACGACAAAGCGAGCATTCACCTTTTGTGCCTCCGCGTTGGAAACAGAGAACATTATGGAACACTTTCTTGAGACTGCTCGGTTATTCCCCTTTTACACGAAAATCAACCAATGAGCGATCATCGGCAAAATATTCGATCTCGCAGGCGAGTTGTTTTCATACTTGAGCACCCGCTGAACATTCACGTTCGGAAGTGTGTGCATAGGACAGTACACTTGTTTAGAGTGCTCGAACGGTGTGCTGCGAAGCAAGCACGATCATCGTGGTAGATGACGAGGGACAAGAAGAAGCTGGAATGCGGTTTGTTGGCCAAAAAAAGAATCGCAGCTCTGCTCGCACAGTCCAACACAAGGAGAAATCAGCGCTGTCACGTGATTTCCGCGGTGACTGCTGCGTGGAACCGATGTGGCCTCGCACATCGGTTCCTCGCGATGTGGCATCGCACTGCAAAATAGTAAGGGAGGCATTTACAAGTTTGGAGTAATTCTTCAATGTTTCCAGCAGCGTGTGCGATCTAAATCACTCGAAAGAACAGGGGAAAAAAAAGTTCACATTTGGGTGCAAAGTTTTCGGCAGTTTTTTCGAGCCGATTCGATAATTCAAACTTTCGGTTGATTCAAAAATTTTTGTAGCGAAAGCTACACTGCACTAGGTTTTCAAGCCGTTGGCGTGGCACCGTGTTACCGTGGAAGACGAAGGAAAAAGAAGATGAAGAAAAAGAAGAAAACTAAGAAAAAGTAAAAGAAAGAAAAGAAGTAAAAGAATCTGCATTTATTAGGGGCGAACGACAACAATGAGTTACTAGGACAAAAGGTTCGTTCGAAAGTTGTGAACGGCAGTGTGCCCCGGAATTCGATGTAGAGACAATGACATACCACTAGAAGTCTTCTACACCTGAATGAGAATGGTCAACGACGAGAGGAAACCATAGAGTAAACTATTATGCGCAAAAACCATGTCTTTACTTTAAAGCCAAACCTAAGCGTAGCCATGCAGATTGCTTTCACGTAACTCTAGGTTTAACCACAAGCTAAACCACAGCTAACTTTTTTTTTGGTCCATTGAAGGGCTGATTAACTAGATTTTATTGTACTTTCACCGTCAGCAATACATTTACATGGATCATGCCAAAGCTAGAATGAAATTTATGCATTTGTTAACTTCACAGTTTTTATTAACTGCCCTTCAAAATGTGACACCCACAGAGATGGGGCTTCAAATAAGCAACAGAGTGGTCCCAGGACACAAGTCTGCTGGTTTGAACGGCACAGCAAGTGCTGTCGGCTACCTGAGCCCCCTCACCTGTACTCGGACGAGACCCTTCAAGTCGGCAGTGGCCGCTCCCGAGGGGAAGTTGACCGTCCAGACACTCCTCCAACGGCCATTCCTGCAAGAAAAGGGGGAAGGAGGCACGCACAAAGGCTCGCTTTAACTTTAGAAATCCGCTTAGTAATGCACTGCAACCTTTTCCAAACTGCCATCCCTCAACCAGGTTGCAGTTGAGAAGATTAACGCCAACCAACAATGTTAGGTATGCTCACACCAGCTGTAAAACTGCCCATGGGTTACCAGATTTCGATATACATAGTGCCATGCCAACAGCTCTGAAGCTGCGAAAACTGATGCTGGAGCTCGCAGGCAGTTTTCCTCTAACCAACAAACAGCGTATACTATACAGTCGTGCCCCGTTAATATGGACTAACCGAATTATGGACAGTTTTTCCGAGGACAAAACCTTTTCAATGTATTTATGCCTCGTTAATATGGAAACTTGCTGTCCGGACAATGTACAGGGGAAGAATGCACGCGCCCCACTTGGGCCCATGTATTTTTGTCTTGTTAATATGGACAGTGCTTGAAAAAAAAATGGGTCTGGCTTAGCTTATGGTTAAGCCTAGGATGCGAAGCATACTAGCCTAAAAAATTAAACATTACCTGGCTATAACTGGTTAGCCATTCATAGACAAGAACAACTCATGTGTTACTCTGCTTCTTCCTTTATTTTTCTCAAACCAATAAATACACTATGATGATCAGTAAAGTAATGGCTCTTTTCTTCTCCCGTTTCCGTGGCTGTTTGTAACTTGCGCTTTGCGGTCTGGCGAGCCGCCCTCTCCCTGGCCGACATCTCGCTGCTCAACTGACTCAACGAGTGCGTCGCCTTTTATACAATTGCGTGACGTCAGTATCTCCTAGCGGCAGGAGTGGGAGTTAGGCCGCCGGCGAAGTCTGCGCGTCCGCAAGCGAGCGCACGAGTTGAGCCCCAGCTTTCACAGCTGTTGTGACGTCATATCACGTGGTGCACCGATGTAGGTCAAGTGGTAGCTACGCGGCCGCGCGCAGCGCAGCAAGGAAGAGCTCGGTTGTGCGGCTAGTATGCTTTGCATAAAAAGCAGAGGATTCCAAACGCAAGTTAAGAAGGGCGCGCCGCCTGCGAACCTACGCGACAACCGATACGGCGGGATGCCTGAACGAGTCCTGCGGGGTTGCAAAGAACCAAAGTGGGCGTGTCGCCATTCTAAGGGAGGGGGAGCGCAAGAGCGGAGAAGAACGTACACAGCAAACCGAGGGTCAGCGTAAGAAAGACCCCGAAAGAGGGGAAACAGGAGATTTCTGGGTGCAGCGGAAGTACCGCCGCAGTCAGGAAAACAGCAACATGTGGTTGCAATAAATTCTGCTGAACGTCAACAGAGAGGCCAGTAAAAGCGTAAGAAAGAAATGACAGGAAGAAAGACAAGTGCCTACAAGCGCAATGCGTGTTCCATGAAGCCGTTAACGCTTTTCGGTGAGAGTTAAGACACACTCACAAAGTAGAGCGACAAAAGAAAGGCGACGTATGAACACGCAACCGGGACCGGGCGTCCCGTCCTGGACACGCTTCCCTCTCATGCTCCTGGTTTTCGTCCCTGTTGCGCTGCGAACTGCTAAACTATGCACACTAGGCAGTCCGTATGTCGGCTTTGCTTTGAGTCAACGATGCGGCTTTGACAAGGTCTGAGCTCTTCGTAGTCGGCTAGCCGTCGTTCTAAACTGTACTTCAGCTTACAGTGTTTGTTTTATGGGAACACAAAAACGGCGCCAAGAAGATGGGATGTTCGATAGCCCTCTGCATAGCAGCTTGCAAACTTGACTCCCTTGCTTCCTTACAGAAACAGTACAAGCCAAAAAAAGAAAGAATCAGAAGAACGAAAAGGCAGAAAGGCTAACTAGGCAAAAAAGTGCACGGCATCAGGAGCCTGTAACCCTCAACTTGAGTCTGGCTTTTGGCATATGACGGGAGTCAAACGCAAAAGAATAGAGCTGAACACAGGCTCGAAGAAATCTGTGAATATAAGCGGCAAAAGCCATCTCAGTCAATCCAAGCTGCGAGGGACTAGTATCGAGGCTCAGCTGTTTCCTCGCCTGAGGAGAATCTCAAGCAGCTACTTAGCGGCTACTTTGCTCAGTGAAGAGGCCATTTTGGAAGTGGCGGTGAGTAGAGAATCAGACGCTGATTCATCGGCCAGTGAGGAGTTCGTGCTCGAAAGTTCGGCCAACACAAAGCCCAACATCACGGGTGTCATGGTAAGCAAGTCGCTTCAGACTGCACTACAATTTTTCGAAGACAACAATGACAAGGATAATGCACTCAAAATTGCCGCTGTTCTGTGAACTTTTCAGTCCAGTGCGCACTGTTATCTACAAAAGCAGTCGTTAATTACAATTCTCTTTTCTCAATAAAATCCTTTTTGTTTTTATTCATGACTCGTTATTATGGATGACTCGCTTTATGGACAGTTTTGGTCGGAAACCAAAGTGTACATATTAACGAGGCACGACTGTACTAGTGTAAGGGCCGTACTCCCAATTTGACGAGTAATTCGAAGAAAAAAAAGAACAAGCAAATGCGAGCTTTGCTATGAAATAACCACAAAGGATTGCGGGAGTTTTGGGTGCACCCGGCCGCCAAGTAAACGAGAGCGGCGTGTTTTCTTGCAGCAACATGCCACCTGCTGGACTCAGATGCCAGCGGAATTTGCGTCTGGTGGCATATATATCAGCCTGGCGGTCTTAGGCCTAACGTGTAAGAATGCACGCGTTGCAAGGTGCAGCCTCATTATTAGTTTGCCGCCAGAAGGCAACCTCTCATTAAAATGAACAAGTAACTGATTTCTGCAAGACTCTGACAGCGATGCAAGCGGGAACGCAGCCTAGAAGGCCTACCCGCACCGGCAGTGGCCGTGAGTTTCACTTGGGGAGCACTGCTCCAAACAGTCTGCACAGCCATCACAAGTGCTGCTTAGGAGGATCTTAACATAGGATCACATTTTACTGCATTCGGTAACCGCGCTGATCGTGTGGGCACATGTCGTATATTGACACGTGCATTAGAGGTAGAAGAAGAAGGAGCGCAATCGGAAGAAGTAAATGACGTGGAAGTGTAGCCCCGTTCCTGGTGCCCTCGTGTAAGTCAATCACAGCACCGTTTGCCTGCAGAAAGTCAAGGCCCAGGATCAAATCTCTCGAACACTCGCGCAAGACGAATTCACCGACGTAGACGTAACCGCGAAATGCCGATTCGGGCTGTGCATCTCCCTCCGGCTGGGCTTTGCTCAATTCCTGAGTGAGGGCGTTGGTCATCACCGAATAATCTGCACCAGTATCAAGTAAAGCGATGTCAGTACCATCAATTGTCACACACAAATCAGAAGTAGCACGTCAGATGCTGTTGCTACCCTGCCCCTGTGAGAAATCAGTATTTCGGCATATCGGCGGCGGAGCATCTTCAGTTTTCCAGACAGTAGTGGCCTTGCCTCCGGAGACCGTTGGAATTAGTTTTCCTGACATGAACTGGGAGAATGCCACTCAGAATAGCTGGCGTCTCGGCGAGGGCTTGGGGAACGGTAACGCCGAGGAAACGACGATCTAGAGTCATAGCGGCCGTATGTCCCTGGCCTTCGACGGACCGACAGATCAGCTTCGATTTCGAATGGTGGTGGTGGTGATAGTGGTTTATTATTAATCAAAAAGAAGGAAAAGAGTGTTGCCAGCCACGGCAATTGCTATCTAAAATCTGAAGCGCCTGAGCGGCAGCCGGCGGGAAAGAAAAGGGAATAGGGAGAGGACAGAGAGGGGAGCGATAGGAAGGAAGGCCAGGGAAGCTTTGTACATTATTTACAAAATAGAAAAAGGACAACGAGTTCGCGTTGCTCGCGCGCAAGTGTCCAAGCACTGTCCACGAATGCCTGCGCGCGAGCGGCCACTGAAATTGTTTACAATATATATAGTTACATTGCTGTATATACATAGCCGCGCACATGTAGCGTCCTATCGCAGACAGATTGCGCGCGCGACACAACGCATAAAGTGCTGGTGTGGGGCACCCGGCAGAGATTTCGAATGGTTGTTCGCCATTTCGTGGGCAAGGGTCGTCGGGCACGAAACCACGCAGACCCACTCGGCGGTATCGGCAAGCCTTGTAAAGATGACCCGCCTCACCACAGTGGTAGCAGAAGGGCCGCCGGTCTGGTGCATGACCCACTTCACATTTCCGTGACCGCTGATAGGCTGGTCGAGCAGGCACACGGGCAAAACTTGACTGCTGCACTGCTTGAGTCGCTGTACTGACGTCGTAGCCTGGTGCTGGTGTCCGACAGAGGATGCATAGGGAGGTCTGACCTCAGTCTGGCTAGGACCCTCTGGGAGTTGTTGCTGCGCTGCTAGGCACACCTTGTCCCGGACGACTTCCGACAGCGGTGTAATAGAAGGCACACTGGAAGGCAGCTGGAGGGCTCGTAGTTCCTCCCCGATGATCGACCTGATTAGGTCACGTAAAACGGCTACATCGCTCCCTAGCGACATCGACGAAACAGTGGGCCCAAGCGTGCTCTCATCCCGATTGTATTGCCGGGCTCGTTACAGGAGCGTTGTCTCCATGCTGGTCGCCTCAGTGAGGAATTCGACAACAGTATGCGGTGGACTGCGCACAAGACCGGCAAAAAGCTCCAGCCGTTGTAGTGGGCGACCCGCTCAAAGGTGTCCAGCCAGTCTTTCGCATCTTGCTTTCGCGGCGGCTTGGGCGCTGATGGACCGGTGTGAGCTCTGTGCTTTTATCTCGTAGGCGTACGCAGATCGGGAAGCATACGCACCTCCACCAGATGTGTAACAGTTGTTACACAGAAGGACTACTGTAGCCACTGAGCGAGAGCACCGAGAGCTGAACCAGGGAACGAGGGCACCAGGAACAAGCTACACTTCCACGTTGTCTATTTCTTCTGATTGCACTCCTCCTTCTACCTCTAAGCTTGGACGATAAGTGGAAAATAATCTCAAAGCCAACCTTTCAACTATTTTTTTTTTATTATTTTGCCAATCTCGTAAGAGCGGCGTGTCTTTTTTAAACTTACATACTATGACATAGGCATGACTGAACATTAATGTGCCTGGTGCTTAGTATCACATATTGCACGTTTGAGATTCTCTTCTAAGAGTCCGAGCTTCCACTAAGCTTGAACCACGTACGGTTTTAGAGGATTAAAAGTTGTCCCCACGTCATGTCACACATAAAGAACTGCAATATTATAGGTGCTTGTGCATTATTATCGCTACTATTCCAGCTCTTGAGCCAAGCTATTTGACAACGGAGTTGAAAATTAATATGACAAAGCAATGATTGCATTATGGCCTTTGTATGCCTCACATGATCTGAGGAAATTAACGATAATACTGCTGAAACTAGGCATAAGCAAATTTCACATGTTGATTTATATACTTTAATGCCTTACACACAATTTCAAAAGCCGACACATGCAATCAATAACCTAGTGTCTACTCATTCAACATTAGCCAATTGGCTCAAAATGTTTACACTGTGCCTCCACCCACATACTGAGCCACAGCAGCACTGCTCACCAGAAGTTCTGTGCCTGAAACTGGTGGTCCTCGAGGCAGGCGACCAGAGCCAGCTCCTGGGCGCTGGTGCTGCGGTCGAAGACTGCGCACGACCCGTGCCTATAGTGCTCCCGTGCGTACTGCGTCCAGGCCTCCTCGAAGGCCGCCCGCCAGCTCTCTCCGTGGCCCTCGGGCAAGGCACCACCACCGTCTCCGCTCGAGCCCACCGGGTGGCTCTGGTAGTCGGAGGCCTCCTTGCGAAGGTGGTCGTACCGGAAGGACTGCCGTGTGCGTGGGTCGTAGAACCGGCCCTCGCCCAGGTCATTGTAGTGTGTGACGAGCGCCTAAAAAAGAAGAGGTAGCAGGCCTAACACTGGTCAAAACAAGGCTGCTGCACCACGCCTTTTACATACTCGCACAATGCAAAAGGGCAGGCGCTAGCTAAGGCCCGATGGCTGTCAAGTCAACAAGCAAATGATTGGACCTAACCTGACGCAAACTTTTACTTTTAAGTATAAGGTTGAGCAGTATATAAAGTACCATTTATTTTCAACGACCTCAAGTCAGTACACAAGTGTGGATGGTCGTCATGGTTGCGGCTTTTGTCTGAGCCGTCTCAAATAAAGTGCTCGCACAAAAACTACTACTTCACTGCTGCGTGGATGGTGACATTCTATTCTGAAAACCACGGATCTAGTGAAGCTGTCACAATGAATTACTCTGAACAATTCAGAAGCTGTAAGGAGCAATGCCAAAATCGCATTATACCAGACACTATTTCAGCAAGGCACGAGACAAGACATGGCCGCGATCACTTACGTTAAAGAACTTCACGGCGATGAGTTTTATATCCTCAGCGACCCCTTACAGTGTCGAGAGCGGAAGCAGAGTTAAGGTGTGTCAAAGGCAACATGTCAATCTTTGAAGACCTAACCACACTCCCAAAGTAACCGAATGTCTTAAGAATCGATGAAGTTCACCAACACGTACGAGTCTTAGACCACGGCAACCAACACATGGCTGGATTCACTAACTGCGCTGTCCATTTTTCTCGACCTCTGCCATTACCGCATTATGCTTCACAAGAAACCAGCCCCTCAGAAACTGCATTGTGCAGAGTGCCGCAAAGGTGAAAAGACAAACAATAGGGAAATGTACTAAAGACACAGCACGGAAGCACTTGCCTTGTGTTCAGAGCCTTCAATCTCTACTGGCGTCAGCTGGTCCTTGTTGTATTGCGCAAATGCACTACGGAAAAATGAAAAAGTGTCAAGACCCTCGTGACCACTTTTATTTAATCAGCACTCCACGCAAAAACTGGAGCAAGGGGACACCCAAGCTTAGGTAGTTTTTAAGGGTACTGCACAACGGCGTTAATGGCTCCCATTCGCCGGCCCTGCTTACAAATCCTCCTTTGTGTCCACGCACTTTGCTACTTGCTCACTTAGTAATCTTAATTTGTGCCTCTATTATTCTGTGCATGCTCATAGTATACAATCATAAGATACTGAATTGTATGAAAGACTATAGGACACAAATATAAAACACCGCTTTAACCAAGCTGTACAAATGTCAGCACGGTCTACGAGCAGTGTGTCCAATTCTGGATAAGAGGGTCCTGGAAGGTTACACTGCAATCACACCCTCCCACCTCATGGACAAAGCCTGAGATAGCAAAGCCTGCCAATTCGGCTATGTTGAGGGGTCTCATAACGCCACACAACCCAAAGACCAGTCGGTGCACAGCCGTGTCACCTGCCAGCTACCACGTGGCACAGCCACGGTCGCAATATTTTGTTCACAAGGCCGACAATGGATTTTCTGGGGAATTAGGCCATTTTAATGCCTCAAATCGAATTAAAAGTTGTTCTGCAGAGAACAATGCTTCACACTTAAAAACAGGCAACTCACAAACAAAATAAATTGATGCACTCTTGCGCTCGGCAATACTACGCACTTAGTAATGAAAGCTTTATACTCCAGTCTCCAGAGGTTTGTTCTAGTCTGCAATCACCTTTCGGAAAGGAACAGTGGCTTCCGGAAACTATGCCAAAGCTATGCAGCCCTGGTTGTCCCTCACCTGGATGCCTTCTCTTTGAGCAAGGTGTCATTGTTCAGCAGCAGGCGGACGTCATTGAACACCTCGTTGAATTCTCCTGGCGGTGCTAGTTGGATGAAGTCGGACACTATGCGAACCTGCGCAGGAATGTCAAAGTCCATCCTCAATGGCAATGAGGCATCTGCCACACACTTTTGCTCACAAGCCACGCAATGAATAACCACATGGGGTGGTTACGGTCCCATTCGCATTATATGTGGCCCAATTGATTTATGCACGAGCCCACACACACAGCTAAGTAGCAGTGTGCTTGCATTATGGTTCCCGATAAAAAATTTTTATATATTACTCCTTCATTCTGGATTTCGGCAGCCACTGTCAACTTATCAGCTCTATCTTTTTTCCTTGCAAATTTATGACCAAACAGGTATGCTATATGTGTAGTTTAACATCCCAAAGCTGCACCTTGGCTACGAAAGGCCCTGTAGCAGAGCGCTGGTATTTGATTTCAGCCAGCTGAGGTTTTTTTAACAAGCACAGAGATAACATAGTAGACCAGCACCTTTTGCATATTATGCCTCCATCGTAACGTGACCACCATGACAGGGATTAGAATCCATGTCTTAGTTTCTCCAAGTGAACACACAGCTATTTAGCCACTGCATTGTTTTAATGGCCAAGAAAGAACCCTGGAAGATTACTAAATTGAATGCAAAGGTTCAACTGCTTCACCATGGTGGCACTTTGCGAAGGCAATGTTTTAACTAAGACCATAGCTCAGTCTTTGCGAGCTGCCTCAGAGGTCAAGACTTCAAGCGATGCACCATTCCTAGACAAATAAAACGGGCTAGTGCGATTTTTCAACAGCAAATTTCTTGCTCAGGGGGAAGGAGGGAGCGGTGGCCCTCTCCCTGCCCCTCTTCGCATCCCCCCCCCCCCCCCCCCTTCCCAGGCGCCGTCCTTTCGCGCAGGGGCCCCTTTTCTTTCGGAGAGTGAGGAAGTTACTGCTTGCGCGACTTCCCGAAGCGAGAGAAGGCGTCGGTCGCGGTCGCGCGATAACGCCGGAGCGTGTTTGGTGCTCCGGGTACGAAGAAGTAAAAACGGAACACACAAAGGAGCAAAACCAGGGGACAAAGGAATACATATATAAAAAATATAGACGACAAGCAAGCAGCAACGACAGCGCACCGCCGGCGCCGTGAGCGGCGTCGGAATGCAGCAGCAGCAGCGAGTTACGTTCACTCCTCGCGTACTCGGGTGCCCGCCGCGCGTCGTTCGTTAGCAGGATACGGTCACGCTTTGGCGGTCGCGAAGAATGGGTCGCAGCCGTCAGCAGCAACAACACACGTGCCACAAAGGTTGCGCTAAAATAAAAAGAGAATAAAAACACGCTTCAAAACAAACGACGGTCGCTCGCTCCAGCGTGGGAATGACGCATCGCGTAATACCGCTACCGCCCACTCGCACTGCAGCACTGCGACGAACAAATCGCGGGCGAATAAAAACGTGTGCTCTTGTTTTCAGATTTAGAGCACGCCATTTTGAAAATTAAGCTTTCGGGAAGCTTTCACGGTGAATAAAGCACGCATGCTTCACAGGGAAAACCCAGCAAATGCGAAATAACGGACGGTCGCGGAAGCAGACGGGACGGTTTTAAAGTCGTCTGCTGCGGGCTATGGGTCGCCTCGAGAGAGAAAAAAATAATCAAAAATCGCGTTTTAGCCCGCGGATATTGCCTGTGCTTATCGGCAGTAAATAAGCGAGTCTTGGTAAGCAGCGCACCGACACTCACGTTTTTCTTAACGTGGTCACTAAGAAAGTGAAACCTACCTAACCTACAAAAGGAAGTTAGAGTGCGTAGCTCCTAACCTCATCTGATCGGCCACGTATCGATGAAGCGGCCCACCGTCGTCCGCGAAGTTCGATCGTACGTACCAGATAAGCAGTTCGCGCCGAGATTACGAAACAAGATAAATTTTCATCCGTGCACAAATTACACTGGGCGGTCAGCATTGCTTGCAGGCTAATAGTTGATCGGCGTGCTTTCTCGTCAGCTATAACGATTCAAACCAACTCGGTTACACATGCGCATTTTTTTTTTTTTTTTTTTTTTTTGTGAAAAACTCAATGTGACTTCAACCGAGGCAATCTTAGCTAGCAGGTAGTAAGGAACATTCGCTGGGCAGGCAGTCTCCAAGTGTGACAAACGCAACCACGTATGTACTTTCACTGTTGCAAGCAATCATCGGTTTGAGCATTTGGCTAGCTAAACGGCTTCCCACAATTATGACTAATCGCTCCGTACCCTTATCCCTTCCCTTTCTGTCCAACTCGGTGTAATCTACACTGACTGCACGCGGTCACATGCAGGTTTCAGTCGTTCCGAGTCATACAAGACGAGCTTGAGCACACATACATCGCGGTTGCAAGCCAGAACCGTTTCCCCAGCCACGTCGCCCATAAAACCCTCGAAGGCGATAACGTTTCGTCGGAGCGGACTTTGTAACGTTGACAGGAAGCGTCTGAGCGGCACGTTCTTTCCGCTCACAAAACAACACCCACCGACGCAGCATCGTTCCTAAACCGGTCCGCCGATGGCATCGCCGATCGCTAAACAAAAAGTGGTTCCCTGCAACGAAAAACCGCAGTCTGCTGCTCCCAGTAGGAGCTCCTCCAACCCGATGGTGCATGCGATGCATGTCTTGTCGAACCCAAGGAAACAGCGCGAGCTCGCTTTGGGTTGTTTGAAAACGAGCACCTAGCGAGAGCATCGAGGTGGGATTGGCCCCCCTCTTGCTTTTGCTGTTTTTTTTTAAGCCTAACCCGGCGATGCTATGAAAAAACTCGACTGTAACAGGTGTGGACGAGTGGAACAGATTCCAAACGAACGGTCCGATGGAACTCCGCATTCAAGAACTGAAGAGCCGGAAAGACACCGGCAACAGTCACAACAGGGGCACTCGATAAGTGATATCACCGGTGATCGCTGCTCTATGAGTCGGACAACCGCTGTCAAAAGTTCGATGTGCGCCGCCAGCTCATTGACTAGCTTAGACCACCACTCGCACTTGACGCTCGGTACACTGTCTACGAATTCGCACTCAGCGAAAACGCTGCAAAGGCGTAAAAAGTTGTTGGAAATACCTTTTCTTGGTCGGATATCGGCTCATCGTAGTCAGACGCCATCTTTACACGCCTGCGACCAAGGAATCATGGGATCGCACGACATCCTGCGTTCTTCACACTAGGGGCGCTGCAAACAAACCAGGCAGATAAGCGTGTCTCGTGCGTCCTTTCTTCGAAATATTTGGCGCCGTTAAAGGGGAATTTGAGTTGCGATTGATGCAGCGAGTCAGAAGCACAATCAAATCACCTCATATATCGTCATTAATATCACCTACTGAGTCTGCACGTTGGTTCGAATAAAACTAATGAGCAAACTCAAAACTAAATACGGATTAGAATCGGCATACATTCGGCATAAAACGAAGGCATATCTTCTGTCTTGGCCTGTATCATAAACAGCAATAATTATGACTTTCTAAATCTTCACCCGCAACCCCGAATAACTGCTATAACTAATCATAGCAAGCAAAAAAAGCTCGCGGCTTCTTTTGACCACCAATTGTTCCACGATTATCGCACAATCGCGAAACAAGTTTACGTCTCTCTAATTTCAGGCGTTCCTTTCTTTCATTAAAAAAAAAAAAAAAATTAACACAGCGCGAAGAAACCGGACACAAGACGACACACACAAGATGGGCCTAATTGTTGTGTCCGGTTTCTTCGCTCGATCTGCCCAGACTATAAGATCCTTTCTATCAATTGCCATCAACCTCACTGAACGATCTTTTTGGTTTCAGAAATGCAATGCGCCCTAGCTGATGTTCTAGCTTTTAACAGTTTCTGAAGCCTCACAAAAATACAATGAAGATGACTACTTCTAACTTTCCCTCTTAGCTGTATGCTGGTATATTTCGGACGTACATAAGGCGCAGGAGCAATCATATTAGCAGTATACATTTATTAAATTTACCAAATTTATGAGTCCTTCCTTCTCCTTTTCTATCTAATATATCCACCTGCTACAACAAAATAATATATACTGCTTTTTCTTTTAGAAGATATATAAGTCGTCATAAAGCATATATGTCGTCAGCAGCACAAGAGACACCACAGACGAAGGAATAAAATATGAAGCACGCACTCAAAATGACGACGCTCTAATCGGAATTCAGTGTGCAGTTTAGTCGCTTATGGACATGCAAGCAAACGGTTGATACGGGCAAAAAGATTTAGTAATATATATTGTGAAGTAGAACCGTAGAATGCAGTTTTGAGTGGCGTTGTGCTAATAGTGGTGCTTATGTGAGAACTTGAAGCACAGTTGTGCTGGTTAACTGCAGCGGAGAGCTCCACGTAGACACGTGGTATTTGCAGTGTGAACGTGACAGTTGAGTCGAATCATTGCTCTGCAGAAAGCGCGATTTTGTGAGGCGGGCGCGGAGGAAAGCCGTGCCAGGACAGGCCCAGATCAAGTGCTGCTGGTCAACGGAGTCAGCAGGGCAGTTGAGGCAGCTGATGGTTGCGCATGAACTGCAGCAGATGGCGCTACATGGCCTTGAATCTGCGATCTAGCGAGTGCTCGAAGGGAAGCGCGCTAAGTTTGAATTTATAGAAGCACTACCTGCAGATACTTCGTCGATCCCCAAGTGTGGGCATGTGCCACGAGGTGAACGATGGAAACCAGCACCAAGCACTTCAAAACCTGCACATGTTGCGGACATGCATTGCACAGCTGGGATGTCGTGATGATTTGTACTCGTGCGTGCCACGATCGTTGTTGCGGAAGTTTGGAATCGCTCAACTTGCGCACGGAAAGAGCCAATAAAGTTGAGCCTTGGCGTGGCAGATGCAAGCGTCTGGGTTGAAGCCAATGAAGGTGGTATGGGGGACGTGGCGTTTTTGCTGTCTGACGCCAACGACGTACACCCGGCTTTGTAGTGGAGCTGCTGATATCAGCAATTAAACTCGTGCGGCCACGAACCAGACGTTACCACAGTTCGCATGATGGCTCAGGGAGAGCTATTAACTCTATGGGGAGAGCATAGCATTCGGCTTCAGAGCATGAGGCTACGGATTTGGATTGGCTGCGGCGGCCACATTACAACGGAGATTGAAACGCTGCGCAGTGTCAGTGCACTTCTCATGATACAGAGGAAAATTAGAAGTTGACTTTATAGGATACCACGTTCCAATCGCAAAATAAGCGACCACTCTTACATAAAACGCAGCTTGTATAACTGCACATTTCTTCATAAAAACAATGGTTGCTGGTGACACGGGATCAGCTAGAATGCACAAGGAGAGAGAATAAACACTGCCGTTTATTGTTTTGCTAGAAAAATCTGTCAAGAGACAATTCAGAGAGCAGACGGTATATATAACAAGATACTAGAAACGCTTTGCCAGCGTCACGACGCTTCAACCCGTCGTTTGCCTGCTCCCTAATAAAGTTATACACACACACACACACACACACACACACACACACACACACACACACACACACACACACACACACACACACACACACACACACACACACACACACACACACACACACACACACACACACACACACACACACACACACACACACACACACACACACACACACACACACACACACACACACACACACACACACACACACACACACACACACACACACACACACACACACACACACACACACACACACACACACACACACACACACACACATACATACATACATACATACATACACACACACACACACACACACACATACATACATACATACATACATACATACATACATACATACATACATACATACATACATACATACATACATACATACATACATACATACATACATACATACATACATACATACATACATAAGAGTTCTGCTTTATGAGCCAGTGCAGTCGAAGGCACAATGATGCCGTTACTGCCTATTCGAATCACATCGTGAGCATTTTATTTCGGCAGCAGTCGATGAGGCGCCGCTGTTAACTGGCCTCCATCGGCGAGTACGTGTACTTGCTTCGACGCTGTTTCTAAATTTTTATATGATAGCAATAAACAAAGATTACAAGAGTTCAACGCTGCTGAACCAAATATTGAGCGAAAGGATTAGCTGCGGGTTACCGGGCATTCTTCTCTTTTTCTTCTTCCTCAGTCCACATATAAAACCCCGCTTTAACCAAGCCGTATGAACGTGCCTTAGTAGCCTATAGGGGTAACGTGAATGCCAGGGTCCTCGCAGACTGATTCTGACATAACCGCCCCCTGTGAAACTAGAGACACAAGTTGGCAACTCCTACCGACCGCTTGAGTTGGTAGCCCAGCTCAAACCATAGTGTCATGATAGGTGAGAAGTCTGTCCCTATCTAGGTGTTATGTCACCTATCATGACATAATACTTCACTACTGAGAACAGCGACTCTTATATCCCCCATCTCATACCTCTCTCTCAAAACCCCATCAAATAATCTGGCGACAGCTACAAGCCAAAACCTTTCCGTCCCCAGCTTGGTTGGCCTTGGCACACCCGGGCCAGTACGATCCCACATGCTATGTGGCACACCTGGAGCCACCTTCACTCACATGTTTCTATGCGAAGATTTCAAGCCACCGCCCGAATAGGGCCTCACGGACCGAGAGGGTTGGGAGATCGCGGTCTCCAGCTCGGACCCAGCAGCGCAAAAGATGCTGGTTGACTGGGTTGAAGCGGTCGCTGCCAGGCACGGCCTGACAGACACCAGCCGGGATCAGGAACCACCTCAGTCCTTATAATGTACCCTGGTTTCCACAAAAAAATGTTTTACCATCACCACCACCACCCTAGTGTCACGTGGGGTGTGACGTCACCGCGTCACGTGGGTAAGGCGTGGCTACCGGCCGCGCTACGGTGAAGGCTCGAAACCTAGAGTAGCATTGCTTTCGCAATGATACCATTGCATTTTATCCTAGAATTTACGGCGCCAGCCAAAACACCTTAATCAAAAGGCAACTTCCACCTGCAACGGCTGGCAGGTGGCTAAGATGATAGAGGGAAGTCTTTCTCGACACTTTCGAGGGATAGGAGGCGGAGGCCTGAAGGTTACTTCCACAGGAAGAACCAAGAGGATGATTGCCAGAAACAGTGGAGGCTGAGAACGGAAGAATGCGTCCGTTGAAGTTCATTGTCACGGGAACTACTTGTCGGGTGGCTAATACCGAGTACTGTGGAGGAAATGCTTGTAGCTCAGTGGCTAATTACAGAAGTTTTCACTTATAATGCGTTAAGCTGGCAGCTTTAGCTCCAATTTTTTTTTTTTTTTTTTTTTTTTTTTTTTTTTTTTTTTTTTTTTTTTTTTTTTTTTTTACAGCGAAGCCGTATACCTCCACCATCCAAGGAAATTTTCGTGTCGTTGTAAGCAAAAAACGCCAGGCTACAAATTGAATGCAAAAATCATATTTCTTTTGAAATCAGGCATACAACATACAACTCAGTACTTGTTTACAATAAGACAAACCACAAAACAAGCATCAAAACCACATGATAGGTGATTATGCGCGCGTGAAGAATGGGAACAGCGTCTGACGCGTTCCGGTGAAGATTAGGTTTTCAGCTACTTCGAAAGGGCTTGACGTCATTCGAAGCCCTCGTGCGAAGTGCAAACCGCATTCATATATCTGCAAACAATGCGAAGCACGTTCCTTCTCCCCGTGTGTGCTTTAAGCTACTCCGAGTGGAAAAGTACCCGACATCATAGAAATCACGCTGTGACGTATCCACGCTTTCGTATATAGAAGAGAGACCGGTCTAGCGTTCCAGGCTATCATGGGTAGACCCCGGAAAGTAAAGAACAGCGTGGATTTAATGCTCGACGAAAAGAACAAAACCATGTGACGTCGCAACGGGTAATTTGGTTTTACAGCTTCGCTGTCAACCACCTTCACAGCGTGGACAGGAGTCACAAGTTATTTATTACGAAAGCATTAGGATTGCCATGAAGGCGGAAACTGAGGGCCGTGAGTCTGTAGCCTCTGCCACCTGGCCTTCCACCTGGCCTTCCACCTGGACTACCACCGACCGTGGTTGGTACGCGGAAGAGCAACCTGTCATGGCTGACAGGTGGCAGAAGGGAGATGAAAGTCTTACCTTTCCGATGGGAGAGACGAAATACTCGGATTTAATGAAAATAGTGAAACACTTGGATATAACGAAATACTCGTATATAACGAAATTATTTAATGTGCCCCTCATTGCAACACAATCAGGGTATGAAAACTATATACGCGTTCGCATTCCTTTCGCAAATACAATGCTCGCTTGAATATTTTTTAATTCCACAATTCACGCAAGGTGCAGCTATAGTTTAGAGTTCCTACGCCACTCAGCCAAAGCAAGCACTTTAGTGTGCGGATGTAGTACCTAATTTTTCCATGCCAAAAAAAAAAAAAGTCCAGAAAACGTGGATGCTGGGAAATAAGGATCTCTACTGTTATCGCATACAAAACAAGAACGGCATCGTCTGGCGACTATGGAGCTTAAATTGCTATAAACAGATTATTTCTTCTTCACTTCTAATTACTCAAGCAAATTGAAAGGTACAAAATCTGCATTCAAAACAAAAAAAAAATGATCCTATATCGTTTTGATTAATGAACTAAAAGGACATTCAATGACGAACCTTTTTGACACCGTATAAAAAGAGCAACGGATGGTGTAGTGACGGAGCTAACAGACAGCTCCAAGCCGTTAATTCATATAAGGGTCGTCTAAACAGTCAAATTGCACGCATTACGGGCGCATTCTTTCTATGCTCTATCATCGCTATCATACATGGCTGATCGTGACGTCGTGTATTCGTGAAATAGCGAGCATCGTATCGGAATTCGTTTGCAAGAAGCTTAGGGACGTCTTTACTGACGAAAGTGTAACGTCCGTCGTCAATAGTAAAGACTGCCCGGACTACAATAGGCAGTGCTGGTTTGCAACATAAGCCATACGCGCAAAGCAAGAGGCAAAATCAATAGGGCGTTTTTCGAGAGCTCTGCTACGGTTGTTTCAAAACTGCAACGTGTTACCACTGCCCATGGTGGCAGTCAGAAAGAACTCGAGACGATTAGAGGAGAGGAAGACATGACCGAGGGCCCATAGCGGAAATTCATCGTTTCAAATCAGTGGTGTGCATAGACGTCGTCTCCGAATTCCTCGGTGTCCACCAAACTGACGTAGGCCCTACAGTATATGTGCCTCTACAGTATTTCGCTTGCGTTGACTGCGCTGGCCGTGGTCTGCGTCCTCAAGTCCGTTGGCATACGAGTACCACCTGCATGGATAAAGAGGTAATACCAGGATACTCATAAGCCGCGTGAAGCCGTTTCTTTGTTGGGATATCGTTAAAAGTCAGTACAGAGATTTAGCATGCCGTGATCCGCGATCTGCCATCGTGACCCTTTACCGCTCGTGGACAAGCTGATAGGTTCCGATGCGGCAGGTCAATATGCCGACATCAAGTATGTGGCGCCATCTATCGGCATCAAAGTGATCTGGGCATGCGCAATGGAACGCACGGTAGCGGATCACGGTAGCGGATCGCGAATCACGGTGTACTAAAATTATGAGTGTTTTTTTTTAAATTAAATGGTTTTAGCTCCCGTGTCGGCGCACTGCGGATGAGCTTGGGGCCAAGGTTAGAAGAGGAACACGGAGGCGAACCTATACGAATTTTGACGACATTCATAAACACTGGTGCCTATACGTACTGGTGCTACCTAGTTTTTGTTATAGATACCAGTGTTTCTTTTATGCACTTAACCAAACGCAAGACCGGGTTAATTGGAAGAATATGGGAGAGGCCTTCGCCCTGCAGGGGGTATAGTCAGGCTGATTATGATAATGATGATGACTTAACAAAAAAAAAGTCAGCCTATAGCAAAGTTATTTGTCGCATATTCAAGTTATTTGTCGCATATTCAGCCCTAAGACACATGAAGACCTAAACTTTTTGTCTTTCTTTTTTTGCCAGGATGTCTGTATCGAGTCAGGAACTATACGCTGCAATGCTCTTTTTTTCTTTCTTGGCTGCATGTACTAAGCGTTCTACAATGATCATTCTGCGAAATTTAAAGCCTGACATCAGATACCGCGATCACTGCTGGAAAGCACTACCAACAGGTATACCTCTGCAAAGCGTGTCAGAAATATAAGCAGAAGCGGTGGGACATAGCTCTAGTAGGATGGCTAGCCACCCTAGCTTAAGTAAGGTTCATACACATCATCATCAATAACCATCATCGACAGCCAACAGGCGCCCACTGTGAGACAAAGAAATCTCTCGTTACAACCTTAGAGCGCAGCGCAACAGGGACAGAAGCAGAGCAGGCGTAGCAACACGTGTGCTGGAGTCCTTGCAAAAGGTACCTTAAAGCAGCGCTTATAAGCTTCTTTTTCTGCATTTAATGTGGAAGTCACAGCATGTAGTGTCAACGGTCTCGTTTCTGCCTCTGTTGCACAGCACTTTATACAGACATGCCAAACCAACAAAACTGTTCAACTAACTCACGGACCCCTTTCCATGCACCAGCTAATCACACCTCCCCTTCTGAACGCCTTCCACCTCAGGTGAGATTGCGTATATGACTAAGCTCGTGCATTTTGCACCGGAACAACATGTGCTATGGCCTCGCCTGTGGATGCAACGCGCACGGCTTCCGATGCGCTCTCGTTGCTGACACCAAGGGCCCGGCCGTCGCGATGTAAGGAAGACGTTGTGGTCACACTCGCGTTATCGTTCCGCTCGAGCCTGCTTGTGCGAACGCTGCCGGCTCCGTGGCGACTACGAGACTCGGTATGCAGCTCTGTGTCCGGATGCGGCGCCACCATGATCTTCCCGCCCTTTTCGCCTGTCCCCTCATCTGCGAGAATAGCACAGGGCTGGATTTAGTGGTAGATAGCCCTAGCTTCTTTGTTGGGGGCCACCGCATACGGTGTGCAAATCACAAGGTGCATTTCCAAAAACGGAATAGAAAAACTACTACAGGAACTGTAAGGATTGAAACCAGCGGAAAGATGCAGACAAAGAGAGAAGCACACAACACAACGCTGTGTTGTGTGCTTCTCTCTTTGTATGCGTCTTTCCGCTGGTTTCAATCTTTAGCAATATGTACTACCAACTGGCCCAGCTCTCCACTCTATTGCACTACAGGAACCTTCGACATCGCTCTTTCCTGAAAAGTCACCGTATCGCCATTGTGATGTATGGATGCGAGAGTTGGACTGTGAAAAAGGCTGACCGCCGAAGAATTGACGCGTTTGAATTGTGGTGCTGGCGAAGACTCTTGAGAGTTCCTTGGACTGCCAGAAGATCAAATCAGTCGATATTGTCGACCATAAACCCTGACTGCTCATTGGAGGGTCAAATTCTAAAGTTAAAACTCAGCTACTTTGGTCATCTGATGAGAAGAGAGGAGTCGCTGGAGAAAGATTTGATGTTAGGAAAGGTTGACGGTCGCCGGAGAAGGGGTAGGCAGCGAACGCGATGGTTAGATGGCATCCTCGAGGCACTGCAGATGAAGTTATGTGATGTTAGGAAGATAGTGA
Organism: Amblyomma maculatum; assembly: GCF_055883805.1. Lineage (NCBI taxonomy): Eukaryota > Metazoa > Arthropoda > Arachnida > Ixodida > Ixodidae > Amblyomma > Amblyomma maculatum. The sequence goes on along the minus strand of NC_139352.1, from coordinate 74,229,111 downwards.
GAGACCGGAAAGCGTGGCGTGAAATGGTCCATAGGGTCACGAAGAGTCGGACACGACTGAACGACTGAACTGAACTGAACAGTATTAGACAGAAGTTTGTCGCGATCCTCTTGAAATTGAAAATAAGGTGTGACGTAGAGGCCTTACTACAAGACTAAAAAGAAGACTGTGTGGCCTGAAGACTTTTGGGCGAGTTTTTACATGTGTGGCATGTTGCTCTCCTGACACTCGGTGCGTGCGAGGGCTATTTCCCATATTACCTTCCGCGTGAGGAGGTCACATTTAGCAAAGCGTGCACGGCCTCGCTACTCTTTACTATGTGTCGCCACTGCGCATGCGCATATGTGTGTCCTGAACCAGCAAGTATATAAGCCCGTAGCCATTGAGCACGTGCGTGATATCTGGCGTCCTCTGGGTAATCGGCGTATACGCGTACTGCATATGCACGGTACGCAGGAAGTGGTATCATCATCATCATCAGCCTGATTATACCCACGGCAGGGTGAAGGCCTCTCCCATATTTCTCCACTTAACCCGGTTCTGTGCTAGCTGCATCCACTTGACCCCTGCGAACTTCTTAATCTCATCCGCCAACCTAACTTTCTGCCGCCCCCTGCTACGCTTTCCTTCCCTTGGAATGCAGTTTGTTACCCTCAGCGACCATCGGTTATCCTCTCTTTGCACTACATATGTCCTGCCCATGTCCATTCCTTCTTAATTTCCACTAGAATGTCGGTAACTTGAGTTATTTCTCTGACCCACTCTGCACGCTTTCTATCTCTTAATGTTACCCCTACCATTTTTCGTTCCATAGCCCTCTGGGTTGTCCTCAACTTAAGTAGAACTCTCTTGGTTAGCCTCCATGTTTCAGCCCCATAGGTGAGTACAGGCAAGATGCAACTGTTGTATACTTTCCTCTTGAGCGATACCGGTAAGCTGCTAGTCATAATCTGCGGGTGCTTGCCAAATGCGCTCCATCCCAATCTTATTCTTCTTGTTATTTCCTTTTCATGGTCCGGATCTGCGGTTATTACCTGTCCTAAGTAGACATATTCGCCTACTACTTCTAGTATTTCGCTACCTAATGTAAACTGCTGTTCCTTCCCGAGGCTGTTGAACATTACTTTAGTCTTCTGCATATTGATTTTCAAGCCTACCTTTCTACTTTTTCTGTCTAGGTCATCAATCATTATTTGCAGTTCATCCCCCGAATTGCTTAGTAAGGCAATGTCATCAGCAAATCGCAGATTACTGAGGTATTCTCCATCTACCATTATCCCTAACTGCTCCCATTCCAAGTCTCTGAATACTTCCTGTAAACAAGCTGTGAATAGTACTGGGGAGATTGTGTCTTCTTGCTTAAGACCTTTCTTTATGGGAATTTTGTTGCTTTCTTTATGCAGAATTATGGTTGCTGTGCAGCCACTATATATATCTTCCAGCACTTTCACGTACGGCTCGTCTACCCCCTGATTTCGCAATGCCTGCATCACCGCCGAGGTTTCAACTGAGTCAAATGCTTTTTCGTAATCAATGAATGCTATGTATAAGCTATGCTGAAAGCCTCTGCTATGGCGAAGCTTGGCCGGTAAGAAAGTCTCCGAACATATTTAGATATGCATAGCGTGCTCGATAATGAAACTGTATTATTTTTAGTGGTTGCTATCACTTCAAACGAGGGAATATAAATGGGATTTTGGTGTCATCTATAACACCAGTCAAGGGGTGCTGTATAAAGTAGGACTTGCACCTTGTTCTCTTTTCACCTTCCTCTCTCCGTACGTCATGGTTTATGCGCTTACAAACCAGAGCAAGGTAGTTATCACTGATCGGACATTTTCTTTTTGTTGTTGTTGCGACAGAAAGAAGAATAAAAACAAAAATATGGGGAGGGTATCATGCGGCAGTGTAAATGGCTCCCAACAGTGGCCCCTTTTGCCCATTAGTGGAAGCCCTTAACAATGTTGCAGGTAGAAGAAGGAAGATCCGCAAGAGGAGCTACTAATGGGAGTGTTAATGGCACCCACCAGTGGCTTCTCTTACGGATTTTCATTCTTGTGCATGCAACAGTGTTGATGGCTCCATCAGTGGCCCTCTTGCGGTTCTTCGTTCTTGTATATGCAACAGTATTAATGGTTGCAATTACTAGCCCCTTTTACGGACATTTGTACATTTAACAGCTAATGACTCCCATCAGTGGATTTTCTTGCGGATCTTCGTTCTTGCACACTCAATAGTGTTAATGGTTCCATGAGTGGCCCTTCTACTGAAAAACTAAAAGTTCTACCGGGCAATAACCTCACAAAATCTTATCAAATCGCATAGACTATCATACGATGAACATCATTATAATAAAATATTTCGCATAGTTTATGATAATGTACAAGAAGCTATGAGGCCTTATGCAATTATATGCGACCAGTACGTGATTTCTTATGTGTATGAGTGAGAATGTGTGAGAAAATGTGAGGTTATTGCCCCTTACAGTTTTTTCAGTAGGGAAATTTTCTTGCGAGTATTCGTTATTGTATACTCAACAGCGTTAATGGCTTCCATCAGCGGCATATCTCTTGCGGATCTTCGTCCTTGTACACTCAACAGGGTTAATGGCTCCATCAGTGGCCCATATATTGCGAATATTCGTTCTTGTACACCCGGCCCTCACCAGCATACACTCTGCTATTCACCACTGTCTTAACCAATGCCTTTTTAATCACTTGTGTTAATTAGTATACAGTCGTAAGCAAGCGGTTTGGGGTATATCCATGGGGAACATCCATGTTTGACTTGGTGTCCAAGTTCCCAGGTTCAATTTTCGTCTCAGAGTAGTTGATTGATGTTTCACTTTTTAAATGCGCCGCTCCATATATGACGCCGTGTCTTTTCGACCAATCCGGATGCTCTCGTCACGCCACCGCCACATGGTCGGTGCTTCTGGGCTCTCTGCTGAACGGAGCCCTAACGTTAACGCGTTAAAATACACTAGTTTGTGGTACCAGCTCCTATATAGCACCACTGTCACGTGCGGACAAAGGAGAGGTGAAAAAGATGTGAGAGAAATGGTTCGAAGGAGAGACTAGTATTGAGTCAGCCGCATCCGCCGTAGCGGCGAGGATGGAGAAAGCTTCACAGTAACAGACAGCCCTGTGGCAAAGAGCATACGCCATAATCGGTGAAGCCCTTGTATCCTAACACGGAAGGGACAGGAACCGCCCTATTCCTTCCACCTGTTATATCCCAACGGAGGCCAGCGGGCGAATTCAAGGAAGTGAAGACGGAACTGAGGGGGGGGGGGGGGGGGGGGGGGGGGGGGGCAAGCATGCTGGGAAAAGGGGGCTGCTTAGGATAGTTATCAGGATTCATTTCTAATTTCACGCGCTCTATGTTTGTACACCACAAGGGAGATTTTCGCATTAAAGAAGGGCTTGAGAAAATGGCGCTCTGTATAATTCTCGGCGGACGCCTCAACCGCGACGCGAAGGAAGGCATGAATAAATGAGTGGACGAAAAAAGAGAGGAAAAGCTACAGTAGGAGAGGAAATGAGAACGAAGGTTTCTTTTGAGGAAGCAGAGTATTCAGTATCTGGCGCAGTTCACGGTGCACAAAAGCTGTGAGGAAGGGAGATGGTATAGTGAAAGAAAAATGAGAGAGGGGACGTGGGCGAATGAAGACTTTCGAATGATTTCGGCTACTACCCGGGGTCTTGTAGCATGCCCTGATATTACAGAACACCTGGACGTATTTCTGCCTTTCGCCTCGACCGCAGTCTGGCAGGCCCTGGTCACTTATTACCAAACCATATCCCGTAGGAGCACTCGAGCAGACGACGCTCGATCTGGCGCGTGGATGGATGGATGGAATATAGGAGCGTCCCCTTTGAAACGGGGTGGTAGCAGTAGCTATCATGCTCATTTTTCTCCCTATGTCTTAATTATTGATTTAGAATGGTTAACTAAACCACCATTCTATTTAATAAATTTTGTTCCTACATTACTAACATTATGTCACTTCTCTGCTTTTAAGCCACCAATCTTCCAGTCGCTTATTGCTAGTTTCCACCGCCGGTTTATTCACCCGGCCACAGTTATCTCTAAACCCCAGAGCTTCAGGAACAGTGATTACGCCTGCACCAACTTCAAGATGGATACCATTACATTCGAGTATAATATGGTCAATTGTTTCACTGGAGTTTCCACATACAGCACATGCGTCATCTCCATTGTTAAATTTCTTTTTGGAGCTGCGTGTTCTAAGGCACCCTGATCTAGCTTCAAAAAGTAGGGCACTTCCTCTTGAGTTATCAAAGAAATCTTCCTTCCTGATCTGCATTTTCCACTTTCGGTATAATTCCACACTCTGTTTCTTTTCCATCGAATTTATCCAATTTTTACCTTCTGTGTTTTTCACCTGTTGCTTAATGCTCTTTATTTCTCCGTCCTTGTTACTAGCATACTTACTAGTTAGTTTCCTAGTTCTTTTCCTCCATTGTGAGTCAACGCTTTTTAGGTACAGGTATTTAAATACTTTAGCTGCCCATCTGTAACTGTCCAATTTCCTCAGGCGTTCCTCATATAATATTTTACTCTGAGCTCGTCGTACTTCGAAAGATGCCCAGCCCATATATCTCCCTGTACCGCCTCATTTGTAGTTTTGCCGTGGGCACCTAGTGCTAATCGTCCAACGGATCTCTGATTTGTTTCTAATGTCGACTGTACCTCTGATTTTAGGCACAAAACCGCATTTCCGAAAGTAAGTCCGGGCACCATAATTCCTTTCCAAATACCCCTCAAAACCTCATACCTATTGTATCCCCACAATGCCTTATGCTTCATTATCGCGGCATTCCTTCGCCCTTAGGCCTTAAGTGATTGCTCATGCTTTCCAATGTATGCCAATCCTTCGTTTACCCATGCCCCCAAAGATTTATATTCTGCTACTCTAGGTATTTAAAGGCCTTGTATTTTAAGACCCTGATCAGTTGAGCCGTTGAAAATCATCAGACCCGACGTAACTGCGCTGAAACTGAAGCCTAGAGCGCCCCCTTCGTCTCCGCAATACTTAACTAGAGTTTGCAATTCTTCTAGACTCTCAGCTAGCAGCACAATATCGTCTGCATACATCAAACCGGGGAGGCGCTGCTCTACCGCCTTTCCACCTAATCTATATGACAGGTTAAAACCTAGTTTACTGTCTTGTATCCTCCGTTCCAGGTTTATCATATAAACCATGAACAGCACCGGTGGTAGAGGACAGCCTTGTCTTAATCCTTTGCATACTTTGACATCCTCCGTACTTCTTATCCCTTCCCACGTAATTTCTACTTTGTTATCCCGGTATATTTCCTGTAGGAACTCTATTATCTCATAACCGATACCTTCTTCTTTTAATATGTTCCACAGGAGTTCCCTGCTTACGTTGCCGTACGCCCTCTTTATGTCCAGGAAGGCCAAATACAAAGGTCTATTTTCCACGCTAGATATTTCGATGCATTAGGTAAGCACGAACAGGCTATCATCTAAGCGCCTACCATTTCTAAAGCCGTTCTAAAGTTCTCCGAGTATCTTGTTACTTTCAACCCATGCTTGCACCTTTAATTTCACCGCCTGCATGGCTAACCTGTACATAACAGATGTTATGGTAATCGGCCTGTAGGATTTTATGTGCATCCTTTTTCCTTTCCCTTTATAAATCAAATTCATTTTACTCTGCCGCCAGCTGTCCGGAATTTGCTTATTCGTTATGACTGTTTCCAGAGCTTTTAACAACGTGTCCTTACTTTTTGGACCGAGTTCATTAATCAGCTTGATCGGAATTTCATCTATTCCTGCAGATGTGTTTTTAGGAATATTTTTTTCTGCCTTTCTCCAGTTTAGATTGGTCAGTTCTAAGCTGCTTTGTATTCTGCTACCTTGTGTTGCTTCCTGATTTGCGGAGATTACCCTATCGTCGCTCTTAAATGACTCGGCTATAACTGATGTAATGTAGTTCACTGCGTTATCTCCCTTTAAACAACTGCCCTCGTTATCTTGAATCCGATCCTGCTTTCTTTGATTCTTCTTCCCTAGCCAGCTTATATGGTTTCAATGGCGCGTGATCCCTTTGAGCAGCGTCACCTGGCGACAAATAGTGGATATATTGTCTAAACAAATAAGAACACTTTTAAAGAGCACTGCTTCCGTAGCTTTTGTGGCGCAGTGGATTAACACCACCCATCTCTGCAGTGATGCCACTGAAACATCTGTTCGACTCCTGCGTTGTAATTATTTTTCTGAATTTGGTTTTTTGCAATTGCCTTCACCGTAATTATTTCCTGCCTTCAGTGAGTGTGTTACCTTTAGGTTTTGTTCACAGACACCATTCTGTAACAATCGGTATGACAACGGTTGCACTAAGCAATTACCTTCACCGTAATCATTTCCTGCCTTCAGTGAGTTTATGTATATTACCTTTCGATTGCGTTCAGAGACATCTTTCAGCAATAATCGCCGTTTACAGTGAGTGGATGTTACCTTTAGGTTGCGTTCAGAGAGACTTTTCAGCAACAATCGCCGTATAACTCGCTGAGAGGGTCGTCTACTGCAGTGCGTCTATGGGATATGGTTTGGCAATACGCGTCCTGGTCAGACGAGCTTGCCTGCAGATTGGTCGTCTGCGGATTCGTCGCCTGCAGATTCCGAGTCGGCTCCCGAGCTTTCATCACCGCCTATGCGGCCACGAGACGTGGTGGTCTGGTCCTCGGAAGCCTCCTTATTTTGCCTCTCGCTGTCATCCAAGGAGGTGTCCGGCATCGAGCTCTGCTCAGGCATCTCCTCTTCCGTGGTCGTGGTCGTTTCTCTGCTCCTGCGTCTGGTTCCTGCATGCAAAACGGCCGGTACACGATTAGCTTAGTCCAGATACAGCGCGGCTGACAAATTGGTGAGTTGGCTATTAACCCAAAAGACAAATATACAAGGTGCTGCTGTACAGCAGTCGTGATTTGTCCCGAATTCTAATGGTTCATTCTATGTCCTGGTTTAAATAAAACCCAGGAAATAACGCCTTGTTCTCTATAATCCTAGAAAATACATAATCTTTGATTCTTTAAACAATAGATGCTTTACGTGCTACAACCGACTAAATAGAGGGCAAGAAATGACACGACCAAAGAGAATAGCGGGATGAGGCAAAGTTTTAGACTGGTTTGGAGAAAAGGAGTCGCGTTCGTCAAGACAAATACAAATTGGTTTGTCGAAACATTGGTTTGCGGCCCGAAGTTCCCCTCTCCTTCTCCGGGCTTGTGTTAAAGAAAAGCTATATGAGAGACAGATGATGCCATGAGACCTCTGGATTTCAGTGTATGTGGACCCTGCAGTCCGATTGCTAATGGCAGGAACATGGCTTTTATAGTATATTCCGTAAATCGTGATGGGGTGTGTTCATTTTCTAATCTGCCGACATGAAGCCCAGACTAACAATGAGGACCTGAATGACAGTTACTCACGGTAATAAGGGTAGCGCGTCGTTTCGTCCTCGGTGGTGGCAGCGCGCGCTTCGCCCCAGGGTTGGTCCGTTTCTGAATCCGCTGCGCAAAGAATGCGTCCAGGCTTTGCATCTTCGCCCTTTTATCGCGGCTACCGAAAATCACAAAATATTGCTGTAGAAAAAAAAAAAAAACAGGTAAAGCGTTTACCATAAGTAGGCGACTCGCGCCGGCCCCGAAATGTAACAGCTCATATGAAGTGGGGACGAAATTCGTTGTTTTGATTTTCTGTCGAAGCAAATGCTAATTACTGAAGTCCCTGTTTCTAGAGAACTCTTGGGTGTTGTATTTATACATCAGCAATTGGACCGTTAAGGGACCCCACTTGAAGCGGAAGTTGCCCAGGGACGAAAGTTACCCTTCTTAGGCTTGACGGGGGTGTCTCCGCAGACACAAACAGCACGGCAACATTAGCCTCACCGTTCCTACTCAATTAGCGGCCTTAGCAGCACAATAATAGTGCAATTTAATGCGACTATGTTAAAGGCCCCGTTCTGAAGAAAATCTGGCGTCGGGGTTCTGAGCTAAAAGAAACAAGAACATGCCTCCGGGAGGTGATAGTTGGCAGGTTACGTGGCCGGGCACTTATTGGTCGGTGGGTTGTGTGACGTCATGACGCCACTCATCAAGGTCGAGTTGGCAAGAGCTACCAAATTGGGTAGCTCGTGTGAAATGGGGATCGAACCCGGGACCCTTTGATCCCATGCAGTAAGACGCGCTATCCCTAAGCCAAACAGGTATGCACAAGGCTTGGTTAAAGCGGGACGTCATAGGCCAAGCATGGCATGCACGTTTGTAAGGCTTGGTTAACGTGGGACGTTATATCTACGTCGTGTGGTCTTTCACATAATGTGGTAGCTTAATACTTTATGCTAATTAGAAAGTGTGAGATAAGAGGGGCGCTGTAAAACGGATAGTTGGAGCATGGAGCTCAAGCGACCAGCGCTATCATCTGATAAGAAAACGAAGCTGGCGAAGCTCAGTATAGTTCTCAGAACCGCCGGCATCCAAAGCAACAACGTTCGGGTAAAACCGGTTGCCATAAAAATTGACTGATTCTCCTCACTATATACTTAGTGCAGGCGCGGAATTATTACTGCAAAAATTAATGGATTAGTGAGTAACCGAATAGCTAAGTCCGTGTACAGGGATGGACATAAGTAAACGGAGCACGCTTTTCCATTCCAATTACAATCACACATTCTGCATTGGAGAACAGAAAACATTGTTTGTCCAAGTGAAAGCATATTTACTACACCTTTGCACATACCAAAAGTGCCAGTTTTCATTGTGGAACGCGTGAACAATTTTAAAAAGAAATAGCGTGCTCCGTTTATACTTTTGTCTGCACCGTTACGCTAACGATGATTCGCAGACAGGACATGGTTGAAGAAGATATACAGGATATGTTACACAGGAGCCATTAACGGTGCTACATCCTACCTTTAAAGGCGAAGCTTATGAGTTCAGCAAGTTTTTTTGCTTGATGCATATTAGAATTTTTCTCGCATGCTTATCTTGTCCGTAAATATTTATTAACAAAATGCAAACTAGGTGTCTTTGGAAGATAATGGGGGCAAAACGCTCCAGGTCACATATGTGCGTCGTGGCTTTATGAACATACAGCTGAAAATCAGCTAGCAGTGGTGATCCCCTTCCATTACAGCAAAGCTTTTTTTGGCCGGATTCATACCCTATACATTGGGGAATGCCCGTCAGTAGCCTTGCTGGCACATAAAATAGGCCTTTCAGTCGGGCGCCATTGTGAGGGGTGGGCTCAACCTCCATTACCAGTTATTCACCCCAGGAACACTTTGAAGCATTTTTTACTTGTTAGTTGTCCTCAGGGACGTACTGTTCAGGCCAGTGAGTTCCGACCCTTCCGACGAAGAAAGCTTGATGACCACGAAAGTGACGGCCATTATACCGACCGCCAGGAGGCTGGCGCGCAGCAGCTGCTTGCGACGAAGCTTCTCGTACAGTCTCAGCCTGCGTATGTGCACGGCAAGAACAAAGGTACGAGCGAATTCGGCATCAGCGTAAGACGCGGTAGGTTTGGGCGCTAACAGGCGGCCAGATAGTCACATAAGGAGATCTCAAAGATGAATCACACGGGGAGGCGGCCACTGACGGCGAATAATATATGCCTTCTTTGCTTTGGTTTTATGTCGAAGCGGCAGTGCCGTAAGCTCACTTTTGGAGAATTCCTGAATGTGCGTGAATGCAAAACCCTTGAGCATTATTGATGTTTGTTATAACTGCTGTTAATATTTCTATTAATTGGCACTTGACATGGTTGATTATTACCTGTATATTTCTGTATTACAGTCAACGACTGTTATTTGTTCTCTTCTGTTGCCTGTTCTTTTTTTTTTTTTGTATGTGTGATATCTTCTGAGGACATGTTACTGATCAATTTCATTGACTGCGAGATTATTTTCTATCTAAATTTCCCTTTCGTGCTTTTTCGTTCATCTTCTGTCTTCTATCCTTGCATGTGGTTTTCCTGTGCGGTTTTTATTCTTATCTGTGCTGCAGTACCAAGACTACACGGTTTTTCTTGCACACTTTAAATCAACATCGATCGATTGATTGATTGGTTGATTGATTTATTGATCACTGACTCTGGTGAAAACATCAAAACAAGGCGCATGGAAATAGCAATATAGTGACGCAATAGGCTTTACAGTTACAAGAGAAAGGTTGTTCTTTCGGCCACCACATGTCCGTGCATGAACGAATGACTTTGCTACAGAGTAGTTTTGCGTTGTCTGTGAAGCTATCGCAGGTTTCGAAGGAAAGAAGTTAAGTGCTGTGCGATCACACTCCGTTCTAGTCACGCCGCTAGAGATGAGGCTGGCATTCGAACAAGGTTCTTATGGCCTTGATCAAGGGAGAAGTATAGCGTCCCATACAGGACGTTTATACGATAGATATCAGTAGGTTGGATTAATTTAGTATTCAAATCCATCAACTGCCGTGCACCACTCGAGGACTGCGTAGATACAGGTCGACGAAAAAAATAATGTTTAGGCATGTTTGGTGCGCATTTATAACGGTAGAAACTTAAACGTCGCAAACTAGACTAGACACAAAAGAAAAGAAAAAGCATTTCGACAGAACCCTACTCATTAATGAGGCAGATGGTGTGCTTTCTTTCTTTTGTGTATTTTTCAATTTCGCGCTCTGTTTAAGGATTACACAATTTTTTCCCAAACAGCATAGTGATGACTATTTTTATTGTGAAGAAAGGCTAGTTTCTGAAGCTCAAGCTGCTTACAGAAAGACCGTACTGAACAATTGACAGAATCCGGCTCATGGCAACAAAGAGACCCAAACAAGAGAGTGATATATTAGCCTTACATATAGTTTTCAAATACCGCTGCCTCTAAACTTTCGTCCCGCCATGGCGGCTGAGTGGTGAAGGCGCTCGACTACTGATTCGGCGTCAGTTCAGTTCAGTTCAGTCGTTCAGTCGTGTCCGACTCTTCGTGACCCTATGGACCATGCCACGCTACACTTTCCGTCTCTCACTATCTTCCTAACATCACATAACTTCATCTGCAGTGCCTCGAGGATGCCATCTAACCATCGCGTTCGCTGCCTACCCCTTCTCCGGCGACCCTCAACCTTTCCCAACATCAAATCTTTCTCCAGCGACTCCTCTCTTCTCATCAGATGACCAAAGTAGCTGAGCTTTAACTTTAGAATTTGACCCTCCAATGAGCAGTCAGGGTTTATGGTCGACAATATCGACTGATTTGATCTTCTGGCAGTCCAAGGAACTCTCAAGAGTCTTCGCCAGCACCACAATTCAAACGCGTCAATTCTTCGGCGGTCAGCCTTTTTCACAGTCCAACTCTCGCATCCATACGTCACAACTGGAAAGACCATAGCACGAGTTATACGGATCTTGGTTGGCAGACTAGTGTCTCTGCTCTTTACTAGGCGGTCAAGGCTAACCATTGCTCTCTTTCCCAGAAGCAGGCGTCTCCTAATTTCATGGCTGCAGTCTCCTTCCGAGGTAATCTTGGAGCCCAAGAAGATAAAACCTGTCACAGCTTCCACTTCTTGTCCCTTGATGCTCCAGGACTTGATAGGGCAAGATGCCATGATCTTTGTCTTTTTAATGTTCAGTTTAAGCCCAAACTTCTCACTCTCTCTTGTACGCGCATCAGAAGTCTCTTGAGTTCCACCTCACTTTCTGCCATTAAAGTGGTATCATCCGCATATCTAAGGTTGTTGATACGTTTTCCAGCAATCTTAACTCCAGCTGAAGACTCGTCCAGACCGGCCTTCCTCATGATGCACTCTGCATATAGGTTAAATAGGCAGGGCGACAGTATGCAGCCTTGCCTCACTCCTTCCTCAATCGGAAACCAATCAGTAAGACCATGCCCAGTTCTGACTGTGGCCTCTTGCCCTTCGTACAGGTTCCTGAGGAGACAGATGAGGTGAATAGGAACTTCCATCTCTTGGAGAGCTCGCCACAATCTGCTGTGATCTACGCAGTCAAACGCTTTCGCATAATCAATAAAGCAGAAGTAGATGGGTTTCTAGAACTCTGGATTCGGCGTACACGGGTTCAAACACAGCCGCAGTAGCATTGTTTAGACGTACAGTAAACGAAAAGTGCCCGTATACTGTGGGATTTCAGTGTACGTTAATTAGGCCTAGGTGGTCGAAATTATCCGATACCCTCCACCGCACCTTCCCTGATAGTCTGAGTCACTTTGGGACGTTACGAGGCCCCAAAACCAAACCGTACCAGGCCTGTAGCGCGAAAACGTAATGACGTCACAGGCCTCGCTCTTCAAAAAAATAATAATAATAAGGTGGCGTCGGCGGTGTCGGCGTTGGGAGGGAAAAATCACAGACATGCCTTTGGCAGAGGGTATAGTTGGCCGCAGGGGACATTGCTGAGCACTGACTGAGAGGGAGACCGCCTAAAGATAGCAGCGAGCATTTACTGGTAGGCGGATTTTTTATATCGAGGCCCCATGGCTCCTGCCAAATGGGTAAGCTATATACTGTGAGATGGGGGGATGAGACGTGAATGTAACTCTCCGGGCCACTTTGATCTCGAGTCAAACACCATACCATTTGTCCATGACACGTTCGTAGTGCTTTTTAAAACGGTGCTTCATGTTTATGCCAGGAGGTCTTTCAAAAAATTAAGTTGGAGCCTACGACGTACACCTTTTGCCAAAAGTTTAGAGCCCAGGAGGTCTACTTCTGAGCCGTACTATGAGGCTCGTAATGCATTCCCAGGTTTCCAAACACGATGAAGGCAAGAAGACCTTTCGCCCTACTTTCTCCAATGGCTAGGACTTGCACGGTATTTAAGAAAGTCATAATATACGGCTAAAAGCAAACACTCTGGGCTCTAAACTTTTGACAAAGGCTGTACCGTACTCTAATGAGTATGTGTGAGATAAAGAGACAAAATTTAAGAGATTGATAAGTAAGCGAAGATCCACTAGAGGAGACGGCAGCCATCACTGCGGTCGCGTAAGGATCCCTCATAATTTTAGTCTACCAACATATACGGTAACTGTAAGGGGTAATGATCTAGTTAACAAATGTTTGATAAAACTGAGTTTACTGCGACAATACTTCTCATAGTTCTTGCCCATTTGGTCTCATAACCTATTTACAAAACGTCTTGTGTGTGCATTGCTTTGGTATTACCAATTACGTTATTTTCGAACACCGTCTTGATTTTTCTAGGGAAGGTGAACAAAATTCCAGACGATGCTTACCTGTCGCTATCCACTGGGCTGTCTGGAAACAGGGAGACGCGCGATTCTCATATTTTACCGACCAGCTACGTCCCGCTGTTGGTCACGCTATAGCAGCTTGGAATAGTACATGGGGGCACATATTTCGATTAGAAATAGCACAATAGTGACGGTAGGGCTTCCATTCTCATTAGTGCTCTTGCACTGTTCGGAAATCCATAACGATGAATGGAAGTTGAATAAGTTAACTTGGCCACATTGGCGACAACGCGAACATTGGTGCGAGATGCGGGGCAGGTGAGCGTTAGCGTAATGTAAAAATACGTGGCGACGCTCTTCCTTGTACTTTATGGTTGCCGTGAAGCTTGAACTACAGCAAAACAGAATCGGGAGAGTCAGCGTCATTGTAAACGCATAGCAGAGAGCAGCACTTAGAAAACTTCACTTTCGAAGTAACGTAAACTTGACGAATATTGGTAAAACATACTTGTAAGCAGTGCTTGAACGTTCGGTTGGAATGTTCTGAACACACACACACACACACACACACACACACGCACGCACGCACGCACGCACGCACGCACACACACACACACACACACACACACACACACACACACACACACACACACACACACACACACACACACACACACACACACACACACACACACACACACACACACACACACACACACACACACACACACACACACACACACACACACACACACACACACACACACACACACACACACACACACACACACACACACACACACACTCTATCACTCTCTCACATTCTCTCTCCACAGCCACGTTCCATTCACTGCGCTATCGTATGTTTTTCGCGCTAATTATTTTAGCTAAGTTGAAGCATTTGTCTCTACTCAGTAGTAATTATAATACGCAGACAGCTGAATAAGAAAAAAGAATGGCTGCGGCTTAGCTCAGCTAAGCCCGGTTATGCAACGTTTGTTATGATTTGTTGTGCTGTGTTGCTACGCCAGGCTAGACTCTATGCTCACTTTTCAGGTCCACGCTCATGGATTCACCTTCATGAGTGCACTCTGACTATACGCTCGCGAGCTCACGAAGAAACCAGGCACCGACTAGCGTTCTTGAGCTCTCCTTAGATAGCACTAAACGTTTAGCATGCAGCATAATTCTGGAGCAAGCAGATATTGCCGCCATGTTAGTTTATTCGGTTGCCAAAAGTGGAGACGCCTAGAATCATCTGAATGTTGGACAGGTGTTTGGGCTGCAGCTTACCGATGGTTGTCTCTTTGACACTGTCGCTATCACCGCGGACGCCAGGCGACGAATCTAGGAGAGGGAAGGAGAAATAAAAGTTAAAAACATGGAAGAGGGAGGGGGCAGCCGGAGGGGCCAGCTACAGGGGCCAGCTACAGGCCCTCGACAGGAAAAGTCAAGGGCAGAAAGAATGTCACAGAAAGAGAGAGATATTTATTTAGGTGCAGCTAAGAATTTACTACACTCTACAGGTACCGCTCTGTTAGAAAGACCACGATTGGTTCGTAGACGAGGGCTGCAAAGCCATCCACATAAGTGAGTGGGAAAGATGATGATAACCCAATGAGCATTGCAGCACAGGTAAAAAAACAAGTGCTCCAAATTTGTATTAGGAGCTCGTTGGGGACAGGAACATAGAAGGAGGAGAGGCTGACAGAGGGAGTGAGGAATTAAGGAAGGAAAGAGTAGGACGAGGGGATACGAGATAGGATGACTTAGCAATACAATGAGCTACAGGAGGTGTCCAGGACATTGTGCCCACGTCCACAGTCATACTTACCCAACCCCACAAAAGCCCTAACAAGCCGAAGACGAACGATGAGGACGTAATGAACACGTCCACGCTTGAAAGAGCTACATGTTTCAGGAATGGGCGTCGAAGAAAGTCCTTCCCCAAAGAAACGTGTAAAAGAGCATTGGCAGGTACAGAGTCAGTTCTCGTGAATACCTGCAAGCAGTCGCGCACTGCAAACTTTTATCTCTGATTATGTGCGGCAGACTAAAAGATTTAGCTACGACGTCCTTTCGCCGTCTGCGGGAAGAGCGAGCCAAGCCTAGCTCACTATGAAGCCATGAGCGGCATTCACAATGATTGTTCATAATATGCCTGGCTTGTTCTGTGATTGATTTGCGGTTAGGCTAATACAGACGACGATGTACTATACATAAAGACTGAATCGAGCACGATAGCTATTGGTTAGTTAATCAGTGCATAAAATGTGGCATGGCTATTTATTGCAACGTTGAATTGGGTGAGTTCGTACATAGTCATACATAATATATAGAGCTCGTCCTATGTCCTTCTTTGTTATGGTACTGGTCTTTTGTGACTTGTTTTTCATCCCCAATATTCGCATGAATATTTATCTCCAAATAGGACTTTCTTGGTCGTGTTTCACCGGAGACGAAATGGAAAGCGTGTCTGTGTACTTTGCGATGTCAGTATACGTTAAAGGTTAAGCTGTCAATATTAAGTGGAGTCCTCCACTACGGCAACATTTCCTTCTTTTCCTCGTTTCACTCCCCTCTTAACGATACCCCGCCTCACTCCACGCACGGTGCCCATCCAAAATGGAACAGTTAGATTTTTTGATTTCCTGCGGCAACAAAATTTATTTCCCTTCAACATGTGGGGACGTCTCATTGCTTATCCCCCACAATACAAAGTTGTGGAATCCTTGTTTTTGCTCTGCTGTCCGACAAGGACCAATCCGAACTAATAGTCTTGCATCTCTTGCTTATAGGTATCAACACTGCGTTGCACGGAGGTGTGTTTCGCCGGTACAGAATAATAATACAACTGGCTGCTTACCGGAAGTTGCAACGGTTTCTTCGCCGGAGACTACCAGAAAGAATGAAAGAAAGTGAGATCTGTGTCGCACGCTGCGTCCAGTGTGCAGATACTGTATAAGCTTACCACTTCGTTGCGTCGTTTCTGCGAAAAGCAGGGGGAGAAGAACCATGAGACAGAATAGTCAAGATATAACTACAGGTGCCCTTTCTATCGAACTTCGGTTTATCGGGTGCTGTCGCGGGAGCTCTGTGCAACTGTTCACAGTATTGTGAATAGCAGATGCTTTGACAACTATGCCTATCCACAATAGAAGAGGTGAACTGCGATGATGCCAACGGGTCGAATGTAGTCTGGCTATGCAGTTGTAGCCTTATTAGTCCGTCCTAACAGCTTGGTTACGCGCTAATTATCCAGTACTCGTATTTCGCTCTAACGAGTATATAGGCAACGATCATAGGGTCAACGCAGAGCTTTTGTATTGGAATTCAGTACTTACAAAGATTATCCTACTGATTTGTTGCATTAATAAGATTGTGACAATAACTGTTATAATATTTTTAAAATGTTTCCCCACAACCAGTGACCAGTAAATACTGGACACGTCCACGAACGAGAGAGTTTGATGCCCCAGGCACGGGTGTTGAAGACGGGGCTTCCAGGTAGAAATGTGGACAATTGCTGCGATACATAGCTTCTGAGTCCGTATTCATCCGTGTCTGGAAGCTGCCACACGTTACCAAATTTTATTTACGAGTGTTTATTTATGTTGAGTTAAGGTGCCTCATAGGCGTAGCCTATGAAGAGCGGGCCGCCGAGGCCACATCCATCGTACGCACTCGTCACCTGTCTTCCGAACCCTGGAATGTCACACGACCTTTCAAGCGCCAGCTTTCACGACAGTGGCACTCTGTATCGCATAAAGGAACCACATGGTTCGACATCTGTAAGTTATCTATAAAAAAAGACATTTGCCTCTCAGCTGAAAGGATTTATATCTTTTATTTACCGTTTTTATGGTAAATACCGTGGGAATATCGTGTTCAGAGCAGTTCAATATCAAGTCATGATCAGGCCGAAGTTACCGAATCATTTAGTATATCAGGAACGATAGTTTAGAGGTGCGTACAACAAATACAACTTCTGAAGCCAGAATCTATCTCCACTGAGTGCAATAAACACCACAAAGAACATCCGGCAGCCTTAGCAGGTAAACAGCACAGTATATAAGTCGCAGTTAATGTCTAAACTTATGGCTTAATATAGCAGTTCATCTCATAGGACCACATTAGTCATTTAGTAAAATAATTTAAAGCCTTGCCAAGGGCTTACCTTTTAACTAACTGCTGGCGCAACTGGAATCCACTTCGATAAATAAAAGCTATACAGCGAAATCATGTACGACACCTTAATAATTTCTTTCCTCCAGAACTACCACGAGAACAATGTAAGAAAGCGAAAATTCATTTGTCGAGACAACCTCGTGAATTGCATTTCTGGAATAGCAACGCCTAAAAGAGCGCTAAAAGTGATCTAAAAAAAATGTTACCAACCTTCTTAAACCATGCTATCTAAATTCGGACGTTGTATTGTACAAGTTAGCAGAATAAGTACGGCCATTTTCGTTTTTCTCAACCTTAGACCCGGATTACTTCAAACGCGCGGTTACAAAATGAAAACATAGGAACTCTCTAGTCGTGCTGTAACCGCTCAGTTTAAATGCCATTTTGATCGCTTTCTTTATTTTAAGACAAGAATGAAAAGGGCTCGTTTTCGAGGCAAAATAACCAGTGCTGCAGATTACCACCAAGCTTCAGCCAGAAACGTCCTCTTTCAGGGGTTACACACGATTCCGCAATGAGTGGATGTGCCTAAAGCAAACAAGGACAGCTAAAGCAATGCCTGCAAGAGTCTGACTGGCCATTAAGAAAGCGCCGGAGTAACGAATTCCTCAAGGATGTGAGAGGCTAAAAGTCGCAGAGAAGTGCTTAGTATAACTGCCGCCTTTAGGTTCACATGCAAGGGACATAGCGCGGGCACCTGTCGTGCTGGACATCTTGCGGTGGCCGATGAGACGTTGTTGTTGTGCCCTTGCTGAGACGTGGCTTTGGACGTGGACAGCGGCGCTTTACCCGCACCGTCTTCTTTCTCTTCTTCTGGATGGTGATGTGTGCGCTCATAGATGCACGAATACAGCAAGTTAGGTTTGACATCCGAAAGACGCAAATGAACAATAGAATAATAAAATGTTTTTGTCCACTTCAGGTGCTTTAACGTGTTATAAACGTGGCACAACACCCGGGCCATCTCTCCTTTCTCTTCCATCGAACTGGGGCCACTGTGTCCGGGTTGTTACCGCTATAAATGTGAAGCAGTTGTAAACGGTTAAGCCAAGATACGACCAGTTAATTCATTCGTGTCTCCTTGCAAATGCGTACTGAATTGCGAACTGTACAGCTGAAATGTCAGCATAGGACCTGGAAGTCAATTCCAACATTATGGCTGCTTTATGCTCGTCCAGTCCCCGGCGTGTATAGCGTTACAGTTATTATTAGCACTATATGAATTTTTCATGCATGTCTGCGTCTCCATTATGGCCGTCATCGATTCCACCACACCAGCGCCGACGCCCCGTGAGCTTGCCGATATCTAGTGATAACTTCTTTATGAGCTCCTGTTCTTCTTGTCCTTTTCAAACGGTGGCCCCACCTCGTCTTCTTAAGCAATGTCGTTGTCTTTACATATGGGTAACATGTTTTGCAGATGGCATTCGACGTTGAAGGACTGCATGCCGACTCCACTTGTCATTTTTAGGAAACGATGGAGATTGAACAAAACGCGAAGAAGCAAAATTCAACGCTAACTACCGTTTTTATTGTTTGCCTAACTGGGTAAATGTGTTAATTTCCAGCCAACATTTTTGAGCTCCCATTATAGTCACTTGACAACTGACGTATTATTCGGTAGAAGTTCATGACGTGTCTGCAATAGCCGTCATTTGGTGCCCCATAGGTTGCCAAACTGATTATGACTAGCAGCTTACCAGTATCCCTCAAGAGGAAAGTATACTGCAGTTGCATCTTACCTGTACTAACCTATGGGGCTGAAACGTGGAGGCTAACCAAGAAAGTTCTGCTTAAGTTGAAGATAACCCAGAGGACTATGGAACGCAAAATGGTAGGGGTAACATTAAGAGATAGGAAGCGTGCAGAGTGGGTCAGAGAAATAACTCAAGTTACCGACATTCTAGTGGAAATTAAGAAGAAGAAATGGGCATGGGCGGGACATGTAGTGCTAAGAGAGGATAACCGATGGTCGCTTAGGGTAACACACTGGATTCCAAGGGAAGGAAAGCGTAACAGGGGGCGGCAGAAAGTTAGGTGGGCGGATGAGGTCAAGAAGTTCGCCGGGGTCAAGTGGATGCAGCTAGCACAGAACCGGGTTAATTGGAGAAATATGGGAGAGGCCTTCGCCCTGCAGTGGGTATAGTCAGGCTGATGATGATGATAGGTTGCCAAAGCAAGAGGGCTTCGCTGACTTTGCCGCCAGTACACTTCCTGGATGTTCTTAGATGCTTTATTAGCGACCATAATTATCTTATCATACCGCTTGCACATCTTCCTTAAATGGGGCTTCCAACCACCGGGGCATAGAAAAAAACGAAAAAATCTATGCCCTAGCTCAGAACACGTCTCCAAGACTATGCCTCTCCTCTAGAAATAAAGACGTGTGATTCAATACGCCGCAAGCATACTCCACTTCCCAAATTTTCCTTTCTCTCCCTAATCCCTACCTCACCCGCTGAAAACATGATTGCGTCATGATCGTGCCTACTTTCTTTTCCGAGACTGAGATGATAATGGTGATGATGCTTGTCCAGTTTTTATATTGCAGAAACCACACACTTAGTCAACTGGTGTCGAATCATATAGTACTTTCAGAAATATTTTAGCCGTCGTAGTCTCTTCCCTGACTGACCGTAATGTCTCTCCTGCTGATACTCTTAAGAGGTCACCGGTTACCACGCTTACTAATTCAAACACACTTGCCGTATAACACACGTTGGGGCGGGCGGTATACTATAGAGAACCATGCAGGCTATTCCGATGCCGAATCCAAAGCAGGCACTCCGGCTGTCACTGTTGCGATATATCTGGCGAGGTTTTCCCAATCACCACGCGCACGTGCCTCAACCGAATGCATCGTTTTTTCATCATATACATTATCTCATTAACTATACTTCACGACGACTTCTGGCAATGGAACATAAGCTCCAGAGGCGAAAGACTCCAATTTTGTTCTACGCAGGGGAATGTAGTTCCTGGTTGGAGTTTATCGCTTAAAAAAAATAATGAAACACAGGTTTTTTTAAAGCATATTGCTAACGTAGTTGCACTTTCAAACTGAAAAAGCCACGGCGAATTTTTTATTTTAGGAAATTAATTAATTAATTCATGAATCATTATTCATAAGAATGTATGTTTTGTGTAGGTGGGCTTGCCAAAAGCTTTAGTAGGTGGCGCTAGCTGTGCCATCACCGGAGCGATGCAACTGAGCAACGGACAAGTGCCAGCCCGCCTCCCCCGCGGTCTAACCCGTGCAGAGGAGGTGGCGCTTCGGAGGATTAGAGTTGGGGTGGCCCTAACACCAGCAGTGATCCGAAAGTGGCCACAATTTCGGTATTTATATCCACACCCTGGGTGCCCCATCTGCAAGTCTAAAAATATAGAAGCAGACATCCATCACCTACTGTGGGATTGCCCAGCGTTGAAGCCAACGCGGATCCGGCACCTGGTGGCAGCTGGCCTCTCCCCCCATAATCCGGAGTCATGTGCTGCTTGGACACTGGGACCGCATCATCGTTCACTCCTCGACTTCATTGCATCAGCCAACCTTTTTTCATTTATTTGACCACATCCCTCATCCATCATGACATTCCTCTTATGCCCTGAGGCAATAAACTTCGCAAAAAAAAAAAAAAAAAAAAGTGCCAGCCCGCCGTTCTGCAATCCGAGTGTACCAACCTCGCACCCGTGTCACCGTATGATCGCACGCATCCGCTTCTCACCGCAAAGCCTTCACCAGCCTCCTGAACCACGTCTTCTTTTAAAGAAACTAAAATAGTACATATACCTCTTGAACTCTGCTCATGATTATTAGCTATCAGTATCGTACATTTGTTGCGTAACCAACATATATAGCCTCAAATTTCCACCTGACCAAATACACACCCAGAGGTTTCCGAAATGCTTTCGCTGCTCGAGACATCTGTGCCCACGATGAATGCCATGGGTGGTTAACGCAAATGATGTTATGAGTCTGCACGGCGCAATTGTTCAAGAAGTTAAAGAAAACAGACAGTGCTGGCCAGCAATATTTATTATTCCCAGGAACGCCAACAAAATCCTTAAGTGTACATGGCGATGATAAAATAGTGTAAAAACAACAAGAAAACGTAGGCTTTTAATTCCTTGCCGCAGTGTCTCTTCTCGATGGCCCGCTATGTCAAGGCTAGTGGGCAGTTATATAAAGCATCAAGCATCTCCAAAGTTTATCCAGTCATGTCTTAGCCTTTCCTTCTGACGATGTCTACTGCTTAAGAGCCCTATCGGACATGTTACCATTCCCACTGCCTGATCTGCATATCAGCCAGAATATGAACTGTGTTTTAAACCAAAAGCTATCTGCGCCTGCGTATACGCGTTTTGGGTTGACATGCTCTTTTACTTTTCCCGTCGACGTGGCTCATTATCATTGGCGCTCGATAATTGAGCCAAAGGACCCGGGTTCGATCCCGGCCTCAGCGGCTACTTCCCTGGGGAAGATAAACTTAAGGCACCTGCTTAATGAGCGATGTCAGTGGTTGAAGCAGCCTGAGTTTTTGGGGGACTTCAGAAATCATCAGCGAAACAAAATTTATTTGGAACTATGCGGTATACGGGCCTTTTAAAGCAAAATATTCAAGGTTGGCGTCGGCGTCGGCGTTATGAGCGAAAAATTCTGGGCATGGCTCTGGCAGGTGACTCTATAGATGCTTTTGTCAGGTGGCGCTATATAGCTTGCAGTTGACATGGCCGTGCACCGATTGTCTGTAATGGTGTGAGACGCCGCTCGCCCATGTAGCATGGCCGATTGGGTAGGATCTGCCAACTCCGTCTTCAAGGCGAAAGCCTTACTTGGCTATGTTCGCGTAAACGTGTACGCAAAACCTGGAAGCAAAATGCAACATGTGATATGACGTCATAACAAGATGAGACTGGTAGTCATGTGTAATGACAAGTAGTATATAAATGTCGTGTCATGCCTAGTCATGTCATGAGTCATAGTCACTTGTCATGAGTCAGTCATTATAATTATGAAGCCTATGACTTATGCAAATTAATCAGTCATGAGCATGACTAGCATCTAGTCATGACTCTCAGAAGCTTAGTTCTAAGTTTGTGCTTGTGCTGTTTCTTTTTATTTTGTCAGAGTACCTCTGCATTAATTTTATCCCAACTCGGAACTTTCCGCTCGGCCGCTAAATGCCCAGCCACTGAACCACCGCACGTACACGCATTTTGGTAGCATCTGAAGAACCTGCTAAATTCTAAAAGCAAGAGGTTGCGGCACCGATGGCTTCGATCCAGGAAACGCCGGAGCGGCAGCCGCAAATCTTGTTGGCGGGAACCATCAGTGTTCGAGCCCCGGATGGACAACCCATGATGTGCGGGCAGCCGCTCATAGTCGGGCAACCATACGTGGTTGGGCAGCCCGTCGTGCGTGGGCATCCTGGCATCGCGGTGCAGATGCCCGTGCTGGCAGCCGGAATACCCCCGCCCTTGGAGAACATCCCTGGGTGCCCGCCGGGTCTGGAGTACCTCCGCTTCGTGGACCGACTGCTCGTACACCAGCAGCTACAGATACTCGAAAGTGAACTTTGGAGATGTATTTTAATGCGAAGACGTTAAAGGCCCCATTCCTCACAAAACCTAATGTTGTTGGCATTGGCATTGTGTGCGAAGAAACAAGGGCATATGTTATCGGGAGACGATAGTTTGCAAGTGGCATGACCGAGCACTGATACCTTCGATGGATTTTGCGGCGGAAATATGCTGGGGTCAGTTTTATTTGTTTAAATCCGCGAAATGAGCGCAGTAAAAACTGAACAGAGAATAAAAGACAAATAGCATCGATGTGGATGTGTGTGTGTGTGTGTGTGTGTGTGTGCGTATGTGCGCGCGTGTGTATGTGTGTGTGCGTGTGTGTGCGTGCGTGCGTGCGCGCGTGTGTGTGTGTGTGTGTGTGTGTGTGTGTGTGCGTGCGTGTGCGTGCGTGCGCGCTTTCATTTTCAGTCCAGCTTTTAGCCCGTTGTTTTCGTTGAGATTGTGTGACTTTAACTAGACCGCATTTCAATATGTTGGAAGAAGCTGGGAACTTGGGATATGAATGAACCTTCCAGCACCCTTCAATCCCGATACTGCCACGTTACTATAGGCAACACACTCAAGTTCGTAAGGCTTTGATAATTCGAGGCTTTACACCTTCGTCGGGTCATCGCTTACGACCGGTAGCTGCATAACATGGTATCTCAGGACTATATGCTAATAAACAACGTGTGTGAAACTAGACACACACATTAGGTTATTAGTATTTAAGCAAGCGGAAACTACACGTACGCGAACGAGGAGCCGATGACGTCATATGTTTAAAAACAAAGCTTTCTTCCGTATTTTTTTAACACTATATGAAACGTCTGACTATCGAAAACACGCAGTCGACCCATTTAGCTCCTGTCTCATGCAGTGTTTCTCCTTTAAATGGGGTCAGTAACGATGACAATACTCCTAAAGCAATGAAAATTCTGGTCAACCTTCCCCAAAAAATGCGCTTAATAAAATCACCAGAGCACGGTGCGAAAACAGCATTGCTGGTCACTGTATTTTTTACTTACATAATACGACTGTACGTGGCACTCGTTTTTTAGGGTGATTTTAGATTTTAGTCTCTTAAGACATGATAATATATTCCTACTATTTGTATTGTTTCTGAAAAGTAAGCATTAATGCTTTCTGACTGAGCCTGCACCCGGTACACGCTTCAAAGTTCGATAGCAGGGCCTAAACTAGATGAGAACAAGACGTTATGGCATTATATAAAAGAAATAATTTTCACGTCACACATATAAAAATTGAGAGTGATTAAAAAACTGGGAGCGTATGTAAGGGACGTAACAGAGCATCTCAGGACGTAACAGAGCACGGTTGAGGGCACCTTCTACACTTCCTTGTGCGAAGAGAATGCAGTCTTTTCTGAGGGAGCGCACATGGCAGCTATTTGGTTGTTGTTGATGTATTTAAGGCCCTTCATGTCGCCAATATTGAGCTTTTTTACCCCGTCCAACGAATGCGGCAAATTTTTCGCAAAACGCAGAAATACGTTGCATGCCATTTATTTAAATTTGTTGAAGGCAAAGTATGTGCGTTAAAGCATTGCGTTTGAGGTTAGCTTTCGAATCGCTGCAAAGATTTGAAGATCAGGTTTCAGGCAAGTATCAAAGAAATCGGTTACTGGGAAATTTAGCGGCAGGGTACTATAAATTTTAAAGACCGCTGAGAGCAATACGATGGCGGTGTGTTAGTATCCATGCCTAAGTTGGGCGCTCTCCGCCATTTTTTTTTTCATGCAGAAATTCAATCTTCAGTGATAAGTGTTCTTCGTTTTTTGTCTGCGAATGTGTGGGCTTGGATGGCTCCATTCCACAGAGGTATCCGCAGTGCATTTCATCCTCGAAATCGCCGCTTCTATAGCTAAACGACGGTTGGCGTAACGCTATTTTTTTAGATAATCTCTCAACCTAAGCGACGGCGATCGCTGAGGAAATTTGATCGAATATGGCTAGTAAGGCTTTCCCTTTATACCTTCGTTTATAACTGAAGCGACGAGCGGAACCAGAAAGAATTGGCTATAAGGAAAAACTGGCAATGATTACGAGAACACACATGATGCCTATAGAAAACATTCGAACCTAATTGAAACTCCTACTAATGCAATCACTAAAGTTAGACATCTACACTCAACAGAGCTATGTGGTATAGTATGATGGTCGTCGCGGGGTAGGGTCGTCTCGGTTGACATGTCCATCATCTGCGAAGAAAGATGTAACTTTGATAACTAGCCATATGATTGCGTTCCGGAGATTGTTGGATGCATAATTATTACATTCTGCGCTCATAGAACCAACATGAAATAGCATTGAAAGTGTAGGAGAGTACGTTAAAGGTGAGAGAACGATATAAAGTGAAAGCAATGTGAGCCTATTGAAAGAATAAAGGTACGAGAGCGCAAAAGCGGCTTCGCTAAATTTCCTGATTTTACGGGGCCGTGCATGCAGTGTTCGTGCAATACGAGCAACAAAACAAGTACGAGGTGAAAAACAACATGGGTCAATTCGTACTTATGGCGCTGGAGGAGAGTGACCTCGCAAGCTGATGCTGCTGCGGCAACAACCGGCCCTTCCAGATGGCGCTGCTCGACTACCGCAGCGTCGAAACGATGCGGCTCTTCCGGCCTCTTCGTTGCGACAGCGCCCTCTGCTTCTGCTACCTACAGGTACGTAAAGACATGACTTTTAATCCGAACTTGATTAATGCTTGGTGTAATATCGCGATATTACATTCGCGATATTACACCAAGCGCGAGTGTAATATCGCGTGATAACTACGTGGGCCGTAAAAGCCCTGTTTGCATGGACCGACAGCGGAGGGTCGAGTTGGAGAGCTGAGTGTACTTGACCATACATGGTTTACATGAACCCGACCCGACGAGCGCAGAACCGGCTCTGGACGAGCGGGAGCTTTAGACGGATGGATGGATGGATGGATGGATGGATGGATGGATGGATGGATGGAATATAGGAGCGTCCCCTTTGAAACGGGGTGGTAGCAGTAGCTATCATGCTCATTTTTCTCCCTATATTTTAATTATTGATTTAGAATGGTTAACTAAACCATCATTCTATTTATTAAATTTTGTTCCTACATTACTAACATTATGTCACTTCTCTGCTTTTCAGCCACCAATCTTCCAGTCGTTTTTTGCTGGTTTCCACCGCCTGTTTATTCACCCGGCCACTGTTATCTCTAAACCCCAGAGCTTCAGGAAGAGTGATTGCGCCTGCACCAACTTCCGGATGGATACCATTACATTCGAGTATAATATGGTCACGAGCGGTGATTACGGCGACACCTCGCGTCGAGGCGAAGAACTAGAAGACGGAACCCGAATCCGGTTTTTCCCTCACGGATTTGTAGCGTTTTCCGTGCTGCTCTCCTCTCCCACTGTGCCCCTACTCAACCCGACAGTGTTTACATGCTTCCTGCAGCGGGGTCAAATCCACTCAATTCACTCTTTGCGCGGGAGTTGGCTAGACTCAGCCCGTCGTCTCCTCAACCCTACCCGACGGAGTTTACGTGAATACGGTAACCGGTTTTTCACCCGATAAGTCAACTCAACTCACTCCTGTCAGGTCCATGTAAACGCCGCTAGAATGGGAATGGAGATTCATGTGTGTCCCCAGAGACTACACACTCGCCCAGCCGAAGCCAGTGACGTAGGTCACGTACCACACTCACCACAGGGCCAGCGCCTTTCAATGCGAGTGTAACTGAATTTCACAGCGTGACACTGCGCGAATGATATCAATTACAAATATCACTCGTTGAAAGGGACACTTAATGTTTAATTTGGGATAACGCAAATAACCTTGCAGCTACACCAGGACATGATGAAAATATCTTTGAAAATATTTTACAGCGCCCGAATGCTGGCAAATCGCGGTGCAAGCGCGGCCTCGGAGATTCCGCAGTCCCGCGGTCCCCAGAGAGAGAGATCCGGATAGCGGGTCTAAAATCTGGTCGAAAGAATAGTGTTAAAACCGCCAGCATAGAACGAGAAAACGTATAATCTATTGGCTGACAATAACATGAACACATTTTGAAAGCTGTTATATTTCGGTTCTATTTTCGCCCAAACCAATACCGCTGGCTCTCCCCTGTTGTGGTGCTTGTCTCACGCTTTTCCGTATATCATGGGGCTATGCGAACAAGCTTGCAGTCTTGTAGTGACCGCCATCCATACTACGTGTGGGAGGCGGCCCAGACAGGTGAAAAGCCTAGCACAAAGTACAAGCGAGTCGACTTCTGCCAGCATTCCAACCTGATCTGCTCTATAATCCTCGCACTCAAATTAAACTTAGAAATAAAAAGTGCATCATCATTATCATTGTCGTCGAAGTACGACCCTGCAAAAATGCGCGGCACATTAATAGCCAGCAGCTTTGATTTCCTTCCGACTTGCTGTAGCGTCATCAGCGCCATACCGAAATTATCAAACTGGTAATTTCTGAAGTTACATTGCTGCCAATCATCTACTGATCTGATCTGATCTATTAACCTACTGATGTAAGTTCGTTTAGAGCACGCAATCTGTAATGCGCGCGACGAACACATCACATGGTACTTCTACATGCCAGGGTCAGACCAGGAAAAGAAAATCCAGCCGTCGAGATATGATTTATAGGACGCCAGCATGAAACAGTCAGGAACCAGAAAGGTTGGCTTCCAAAGATAACAAATGCTTCAGCAGAGGCCTTTGCCGATCAAGATACGAGATAGCGGCACGTGCTTCGTCTGGGATAGGCGAGATTTGCCGAGACTAGGCCTAACCCCAGCAGAATGCTACGGAGCAGCCGAAGCACAGCTTTTGCATTCCCGACCCTGCTCAGGCTACGCTATTTGATTCCGAATGTTTCACCTCCGCCCAGGACTAACCAGACTAGCAGAACATTCCTCGCCTGTCTTCTCAGTCCCTGCAGTTGCGAACTGTGACGTGTGTTCAAACGCTGCAAATGCCGAGGCCTCGGAATCTGTGCCATGCTGCAGGCTCGCCTGTCCACTGCAAGCGGCAATCGACAGTGTTGTGTGTGTGCAAGAAGTTCATCCGAACGTTGCCAACCACTTCTGGTTACTGTTTTCATGGCATTCTAAACTGTATGAACTGCACTTTCTGCCAATCTCCGCGGTGGGATGTCATCGGTGCCGCACCGTGTGTCAGCCAGCTTCAGCTCTGCGTGCGAGATGAAAGTTCTTCACCCGCAGGCGCCAAAATGGTAAGCGCGACTGTCAGTTAATGCCCCTTGCGTCGCCACATATGGCATAGTTGTCTCCCGCTTGGTTTAATATCATCAGAATCTGGAACGCATTGCACGCTGTTTTGAACAGCCCTTAACGAGGTGTTTTCATTCTGAAATATTTGCAGCGCCGATCTTCGTTTAGAATTATAAAATAAAAATAAAGCCACATTATGTTCGTGGGGCAATAGCGTGTACTGCAGTTATTATAGTGTATATAGAAGTTTTAGCTCATCGTCCTTGTATTAAAAGTTAACAACGTTCTCATTTAACTTATCCCATCTGATTTACTTAGAAAAAACGCGACGAAATAAGTTTTCACAATCAAAATGACGCCATAGTACCTACGAGTACCATCTGAAATGTTTACGTATTTACGCCACTGCTGGTGATCTGTAATTCATGATCCGATGGTACTTTCCGAAAGTACTCGTCCCATCCCGATTCTCGTTATTTACGCACGTTTCGTGACCTGGATCTACAGCTACAATCTGCTGTAACTAGAGGTATTTCGTTACTATATCTAGCTCCTCGCTACTATTCATTCCGGCATAATGCTGCGTAACTCCATTAACCACAGATATTTCTTGGCACTGACAATAATTCATCGGAAAGACGAGCTCGAATGTATCTGCGATGCACGTGTTGATTTTAGCACCATGCATTGTGCTACGGGACAGGAACATATCAGAACGATATTTTCTTAATGCGCGTGTGCTCAGCTCGCCAATGTGTGGTGTCATTTCGCGGCTTTACGCCGATTATTGTGTGAGATTCGCGTACCGTGTGCCATCGATTCGCACACGTTAAAACTTTGCCACTTTTTTAATTCAACAATATCTTTATGATGCCGTGTGGCCTTCGCAATGCTGTTGTATGTGATAATACAAAATTTTGCGCAATTGTATGCCTCAAAGTGGATACGTTATGAACTAACACTTAAAACAAAGGTATTTGCCCCGAATCATGCGAAGTTCCCCTTTATTCCATGACTTTTGTAACGTGCGCAGCTAGTTCAATCGAAAAAGCATTGTTACCCCCGAATTACGAAAAACGTGTCGGAAAAATAGGCGCCAGCGTGTGGCAGCCACCGGAACTAATCGAGACCTCCTCTGTTGTTGCGGAGACAGATGCCGCCTCCGTGTTCCAAGTCTGAGGCACCCTACCAAGTCTCAAAACGGCTTTCGAAATGCGAAATGAGCGTCTGCGTCGAGTTTTCTCAATGCGGAAGCACCCCACTGGACCACAGGCCGTTATCGCGTGATATCTTTGAGGCGGAGCGTAAGTGTTCCCCTTATCGTCAAAGCTTCGCGCTGTCAATGTCATTATTAGCGCTCAATATTAACTACCCTTTTCAGTGATTGTGACCAACTTTTAAACCGAATTCTATAATATAACGAAAATGGTATATTCGACGCTGACTTGCATTTCATGGTGTGATAAAAAATCTAGTGACGTTGTTTGATGATTGGTATCAAAGACGCCGAAAGGGCTGAATTTCATACCATAGTATCGGTTTACGCTTATGAAACATGGTCCTCTCCTTTATGCGCTAAAGACATTCTCTAAAAACCAGTAACTAAGGCGAACGCTCCAGTCGAGCCGGGCATACGATGACCGGAATCACTCCTGCAGAATCGCAGCTGCAGCAGAGGCCCCTGGCAGCGAAGCTCATCGCCGTCGCTCCGGGACCTCCACACACTACGTTACTCGCTGTTACGAGCGTATACGCTAAAATTCCACAGCGTCAGGTGAATGACAAATACACGAAAAGCTGTAGGGTGTGCGCCCACCGTAGCTATGTTTGATAAAGAACTCCCCTCCCCCCTCCTTCGATTTCTATTCAGTGGCTGGGGTGCCAATTCGGCCAGAATGTTTTGCCATTGCGAAGGGCGAATGTTCGAGACGCAGCGCATTGAAGGGAGGGAGTTTAGTTGCTATGTCGGAGAAGCGTACCTGTGTTCCCTGAATTGAACGCAGGTATATGTAATTGTACTCCTCCGCCGGTGTAATACAGCTCCTCTATTAACTATTAACTGGTAGCGTGTTATTAACGTGATAAGCTAGCTTAGTTTATAAAGATTAGTACTTAACGAGCGCAGGGTAAAACGAAAGGGCCTGAGCACTGTAGTTTTGCGCCGTCGTCGACTTTATGCGCTCTTACATGTGAACTTTATTAAGCATGTTGTTTCACTCTCGGCACTGCTTCTACGCCCTGTTTTATACTCGGTACGAAGACTGCGAGAAAAGGCAAGCATAGATGAGCGCGCGACACAAAAGAACGCTACTATCAGCTGATTTTAATTTGTCAGTGGTCGTTTTTTGCGCTGTATTCTTACTGGATGTGATTAACCATCAAGCCCAGCACCATGTTTTATTGCAGCCCTGGTTTAGCTATTTCATTTCCAGGGGAGTAGCGTCACCGAACATTTTCGCTATCGACTATAGCTCGAGAGCGGCTTCGCAGCAGTTAGCCTCATTGCAGGCAAATAGTTTTGTGATTGTGGTAGACGTAGCTAGTATAACAAGCAAAACATCAGGTAATGGCGCCCGTTTTCGCTCTGCTTGGCGCGGTCGCCCATGCCGGGGTCTCCCGGCGGTCCGCCTGGTTAGCTTGCCGCTTGGGGCGCTGTCTTCAGTGGCACCCACAACACCACCCTTTCTTGAAAGGTTTGATCTCACAGGTCCAGGCGTTCTGGTCGCTTACAAACACGTCGACTTCATGTGGTGCTTGTGTCCTGCAACGGTTGCAGGTGTCTTGTACGTCTTGCTTGTCCTCTGTCGGTTTGTACAACGTAAGACCTTGGTTCTGATGTTGACTGTGTTACCACGCCGTGTGATGCAGCTTCAGCGAGGATGCGCACCGCTGTGCCTGGTGGTAAGCGCTCTCGGCTCCGTACCTTTTGCCGGTTGTCGTATGCACGTTCGTTTTGCACGAGCTCTGTAGGCTTCATTATTTTGTCGGAATTCGCTGTCGTCCCACTTCGGGGCTAGCAGCTTCGGAGTGGTTGATACTGTGGTGTTCAGACCACTACCTAATAAGAGTTCTCCTGGTGAAAACCCTTCCACGCTGGGTGTGGCCCTGTAGGCAAGCAGCGCTTCGTGTATGTTGGAAGACTTCCTCAAAAGCTGCTTTGCTGTCTGTACAGCTCTCTCAGCCATACTGTTGCTCTGCGGGTAGTAAGGGCTTGAGGTTATGTGATAGGCTCCCCAGGGATGCACTAGTTCTTTGAACTCTGTGGAAGTGAACTGCGGCCCGTTGTCTGTGCGTATTGTCCGTGGAACACCGTACCGTGCAAACATTGGCTTCAAGACTAGAGCTATGGTTTCTGTAGCTTTCCTCGGCAGCTGTTCTAGGTTGCCCCGGCTACCTCAAGCTTCCTCCGATTACACACACACACACACACACACACACACACACACACACACACACACACACACACACACACACACACACACACACACACACACACACACACACACACACGCACGCACGCACGCACGCACGCACGCACGCACGCACGCACGCACGCACGCACGCACGCACGCACGCACGCACGCACGCACGCACGCACGCACGCACGCACGCACGCACGCACGCACACACACACACACACACACACACACACACACACACACACACACACACACACACACACACACACACACACACACACACACACACACACACACACACACACACACACACACACACACACACACACACACACACACACACACACACACACACACACACACACACACACACACACACACACACACACACACACACACACACACACACACACACACACACACACACACACACACACACACACACACACACACACACACACACACACACACACACACACACACACACACACACACACACACACACACACACACACACACACACACACACACACACACACACACACACACACACACACACACACACACACACACACACACACACACACACACACACACACACACACACACACACACACACACACACACACACACACACACACACACACACACACACACACACACACACACACACACAGAGCTAGAAAAATCGGGAGTAGTAGTCTACTACTACAACATACTCTTTCCCCTCCAGCGTGAAGAGATCCATGCCGACTCTGTCCCAAGGGTGTGCTGGCAATGGGCTTAGAAGCAGGGGTTCTGTTTCTAGCTTTCTGTGCTCTCTGCAAGTTGGGCACTTTTCCACGTAGTCATCAATGTGCTTGCCTATGCCTGGCCACCATATGCATTCTCTTGCCCTCGCTCGGCACCTCGTTGTGCCCAAGTGGCCTGCATGGAGCTTCTATAGAACCTCTACTCTGATATCTGGAGGGATGATTATTCTGTCGCCTTTGAATAGCAGACCATCAATGAGCGAAATCTCACTAGCCACCTCGACGTACCTTTTTAGGTCAGGTGACAGCCCATGCACAGTTGGCCATGATGTAGTGCAGAAGGTAGCCACCCTGGAAAGTGTTTCGTCTGACTGGATGCTTGCCCTGATTCTGTCCAGCATTTGGTTTGAAACAGGGAGCTGTTTAAGTGCTAATTCTTCAAACTCGCGCAATGCACTCTAGAGTTCTTTCCTTGTCTGCTGGTTTCCCAGATGACTTCCGGGACAGAAGGTCAGCTGTGTACAGCTTTTTGCCGGGAGTGTGGGACATGGTGTAGTCGTACTCCAAAAGGCGCATCCTGAAACGTTGAAGGCGAGGACTGAGCTCGTCAAGTCGTTTAGTCGTCAGCAGCGCTATTAACGGCTTGTGGTCCGTTTCCACGTGAAAGGTTGATCCCAGCAGGTATTTGCGGAAATGTTTGCAAGCCCATGTGATTGCCAGTGCCACCTTTTCGATTTGGGCATATCTTTGTTCTGTATCCGTAAGGGAGCGTGATGCATATGCCACAGGTAGGAGCTTTTCGTGCGACTGCTGTAGAAGTACAGCTCCAAGACCGTATGAGGAAGCATCCACAGACACTATGTGAGGCGACTGAGCATCGTAGTGAAAGAATCGGCATCCTGCTTAAAGCTTGCTTGAGTTTGTCAAAACTCTGCTGCTGAGCTGGGCCCCAGTGCCAGTCGGCATCTTGATGGAGCAAGTCTCTGAGAGGCTTCGTAAATAAAGTCTGCTAGCTGTGGAAGAAATTTCGCTAGGTGGTTTGCAGAGCCCAACAAAGACCTCACTTTTGACACATCACATGGTAGGTCGAGCTGGACTATGGCCGTGACCTTTTCCGGGTCGGCGCTGACTCCTGTTGTGTTTACGACGTGTCCTAAGACTGTTACTTCTGTTTGTCGAAAGGAGCACTTGTCGATGTTGAGGGTAACACCTGCATCTTCCAGCTTCTTCAGCACCAGCAGTAGGTTGGTGTCGTGTTCCTCAGTTGTCTTCCCTGAGACAATGATGTCACCTTGTAGACAACTCACACCATCGAGTTCTTCGAGCACACGGAGCATTTCTCATTGGTAGAACTCTGGCGCTGTGGATATTCCGAAGGGAAGCCTCATGAACTGGAACCTGCCAACTGGTGTGATGAAGGTTGTGTATTCGCGAGAGGACTTGGACAGTGGCACCTGCTAGTACCCTGCTCGTGCATCTAGGAGGCTGAAAACTGTTGCACCTGCTAATTTTGCAAGACACTCGTCCACCGTAGGCATGAGCTCACGTTCGCGTATTATTTGGTGGTTGAGTTGACCATAGTCCACACAGATGCGCAGCTCATTGTTCTTTTTTCGTGCGACAACCATTGGAAAACACCACTCGGTTGCTCGCTCGATCTTCTGGATGACTCCCAAGTCTTCCATCCTTTCTAGTTATTTCTTCACAAGTGGAAGCAGTGGAAGAGGCACGCTCCTAGGATAACTGACTGCGTATGGCGCAGCATCCTTTTTGACTTTGGTGCGGTACTCAGTCTTCATGACTCCAAACCCAGACGTTGGCTTTCGGTATGACGCCAAGAAGTTGAGGACATCTGTTGATTGTGCGAGGGTTTCGTCTAGCTCAAGAGGGCGCTGTAGAATCCCAAGTGATTCTATAGCTGGTCGACCGAGCAGCAGTTCTTTTAATCCTTTGATGATGAAGACTGCTTCTTGGACTTCAGTGTTGCGCCAGGGGACTGTTGCATCGATGTAGCCAACAGTGGCTATCGCTGTCTGGCCTGGGCTTATCAACAGTTGTGGCATTGACTTGATGGGTCCCATGACGGTTCTGTCGTACTGGTCGTGTGCGATTGCAGTCACATCCGCGCCGGTGTCGACCTTGAAGGTAAAAGGCAGGTTGTTCACGGTAGCAGTAATCCTCTACGGCGTGTTCACTCCCACTTTGATTTCGCCTAGACATAGTTCTCCGAGATCGTTTGGTCGTTGTCGGATACTCGAGGTCTCGTCCTTCGGCTTAGACATGCAGATGCGGGCGTAGTGGTCTTTTTTCCACACTGGTTGCACGTCTTGTCTACCGCGGCGACACTGTGTCTTCGTGTGGTCACGCAAATCACCACACCACTTGCAGCGTTCGTCTCCCGTCTTGTGTGTACATTGAGGGCGCGACTTGAAAGGCACCTTGGCTTCTTTCCGGCGAGTTTTGACGTTTGTCTGGCCGCGAACTTCTCCCATGTCGAGAGTTGGCTGTTCGATGGAGCGAATTTCCTTGTGTTGAAGTTTCACGCTCTCTGAATTGCCGGCAGCTGTGATTGCTTTTTCGAGAGTGAGTTCTGCGTCAAGCTGCAGGCTCTCGCTGAGTTTTAAGTCTCGCAAGCCGACCACGAGCCTGTCCCGAATCAGTTCATTTTTGAGAGTTCCGTAATCGCATCTTTCGGCCATCTTGAACAGTTCAGTCGCAAATGCGTCGACGTTTTCATGCTGCTCTTGTTTCCGAGAGTTAAATCGCGCTCTCTCATAGATGACATTCTTTCGAAATAGGAAATGCTTTTCAAAAGCACTCACCACGGCGGAATATGATGCCATCTGTTCGTCTGTAGTTTCAAAGCAGCGAGCACGTCCTCCGCTTCTTCGCCCATGGCGTAGAGTAATGTGTTGATTTGCGTCGTCTCGTCCTGTCCTGTCAGACCGGAGATGAGTCGGTAGCGTTCCCACCTGCGGTGCCATCGTGTCCAATCTTCGGGCTTGCGGAAATCGAGCTTTGTCGGCAGTTCCACGGCGAGCAGGTTGAACGTCATTCTCGGAGTGCCGCTCGCGCGCTCTTCGTTTGCGCCGCGAGTGTCTGGCATGACGCTGCGGCTGCTTACGTTGGGCTCGCTGTCCTTCTGGGTGTCACGCTGCGTTGGTTGGTTGGTTTGTGGGGTTTAACGTCCCAAAGCACGCTGCGTTGGTTATCCCGCCGCTGCCGCCATGTGGTAGACGTAGCCGGTATAACAAGCAAACCTGTTTATTTATACATCAGGTAATGGCGCCCGTTTTCGCTCTGCTTGGCGCGGTCGCCCATGCCAGGGTCTCCTGGCGGTCCGCCTGGTTAGCTTGCCGCTTGGGGCGCTGTCGTCAGTGGCACCCACAACAGTGATAAACGGGAACAAAAAGCCTGAGGGTGGTTCATACATCAGTAACTAACGCTCTAGCGAGTATTGTAACCTTTGTCTGATTATGTAAACCTACAGTCATGTAGTTATAGACAGGTCGTAAGAATACGACCTCAGAGCGTTCCTTACAGGTTGGGTTTGTTTTGGTGTTAAACGCTCCAAAGCGAATCAGGCTATGATAGACGCCGTAGTGGACAGCTCTGGGAATTTAGACCAGCGGGCACTGATATCGCAAAGGACTCGGGTGTTTTCCCTTCCACCTCCATCGAAAGCGTCCGCCTGAATGACCTGAAGTTATCTTACATTAGTCGTGACTCCCGGGCCGATTGGCAGGTCTTCACGCTTTTCGAATGTTTTGCCAATTGCAGTTAGTTGTCCCGCTAGATTACTGCAGACTTCGTAGCGGAACTACTATTACAGTAGCGAAGATACATCGTCACAGAAGAAATTGACAAAGGACTGAATTAAGATTCTATATTAGAGACGCCGTATACTGGAGGGCTCCAGAAATGTCGACCACCTGGTTCTCTTTAACGCGCAGTGATATCGCACAGCACACGTGCGCCGTCCTTTCGCCTCCCTCTAAAGCGGCCGCCGAGGCCGGGATTCGATCCCGCGTACTTCTGCACAGTTCTCGAGCGCCTTAACCACAGGGACACCTCGGCAGGGTAGATCGAATTCGACGGCCTCACTTCAGAAACATACACGCTAAATCCATACCGTCATTACTCTTTTGATCACTGCAATGTAAGCTTTGCAACTTTTTCACAAGTCTTTTTTATCCCTCTCTGAATCAGGCACGCGCTATTTATACCAGGTGTCCCGGCTAACTTAGACCAAAGTTTTCAAAATACAGTTCGCCCTAATCCACTGAAACAAATTCAGAGATCTGCAGAGTCGCATATGCTAATCTCCTATATTTTATTCACTGCAGGTAATTAGTACATACCAATTAGCTAATTCTCTAATTATTAACTTCAGAGAAAACGTGCCGATGCAAAAGTTCGTCTCGAAAAACTTCTAGCTGCGCTGTCTCTATCACGTTACGACTTCCGCCGCCCTATTTACAATCCTGCAAAAATACTGTCACGTGACCAGCCAAATTTGCCATATACACACAACCAGCATCATCGTAGAGAACTTGCCTTATTGAGCCAGCAGTAAAGAAAATGGGGCGTAAGAGTAGGTGGGGGCATAGCACTACCTATGAAATGGTGTCCACTTGTAATGAAATAAATTAAACTGAACTCAGGAATACTAATTAATAGCTTTCTCACGCTTTATAGAATAGTTCCTTGGAAAGGAAGCCATTCCGGTTAACGAAGGAGGGACTAGTAGGAGCAGGGTGTTCAACTGGTGAAGTGTCTGGGATCAGTAATCGAGACCTCGCACTAAGAAAAACACCGTTGAAGCTGAAACAGCCCCTCCCATGAAAGCGTATGTATGCTAGGAAGGGGTATGCTTCCATTGCTCTCTCAAGGAGGACTTTTCGCGAACACTTTTGTGGCTTCTCTTCGTAACTGCAGGATGGTGTTACCTTTCGTCATTCTTCCGCCGCTTGTAACATAAGCGTAAGAAAAAAATGTACAAGAAGCACACTTCGGGGGCTTTGCAGCTGCGTTTCAAGAGAATGCTCCGGAAAATTATCGTCTTATATTGGTTCCGACTGGCAGTGGCTTGTGCTGCAATCGGCAAAGGGCCAGTACATCGCCATGTCGCATGTACCTAGCATTGGCCTTTAC
The DNA here is from genome assembly GCF_055883805.1 of Amblyomma maculatum. NCBI lineage: Eukaryota > Metazoa > Arthropoda > Arachnida > Ixodida > Ixodidae > Amblyomma > Amblyomma maculatum. The sequence goes on along the minus strand of NC_139352.1, from coordinate 74,191,555 downwards.
GATCGGCCCGTAACCTCTCGCACAAGCACCTATAGGTCGCCCAATAGAAAGCGAAAATAAACATTGGGACTGAACGCTGCTTTGGTTGTAACCAAGTAAAAGTGCTACCAGTCACCGCAGTCTTTGTTCACATAGAGTGTTATTCCCCTCCTTCAAACCTCACCCCACCAATGCATGTCCATACTCTTACATAATGCCGCATATTGTCTCCATGTCGCATGCACCTCACGTTCACCTTTGCTATCGGCCCGCAACCCGTCGCACACGCGCGTACACATTTTCACGCACCTATAGTCGCCTAATAGGAAGCGAAAAGAAAAAAAAAACGTCATGACTGAATACAGCTGTGGTTGTAACCAGGATACAGTAAAAATCGTCCCAGACGTCACCGCGGAGTGTTGTCCCCCTGGTCCAAATCTAACTTCACCAATGCACATGTCCACAATTTCACACACAGCGCCTGGAAGGTGCTGGCTGCATATCTTCGACGTGCATTCCTCTGGCTATCAGAATGATAACGAAAAAAGCTGCCGCGAATCAGCATGGTGTAAGGTAACAATACATTTGCGTAAAGACAAGTTCAGCCTAAGGAAAGCCAAAAAGAGGTCTCGTTTGTATCCATTCACCTTATTTTGGGCAGTGTTATATAAGACCTGACTGCGGTCCTGCTGAGAAACAATTATTATAGCACACCCGGCCAAGTAAATATTGCAAAAGCGGTTAAACAATTCTCACTGCTATACCCCCTCCCCGTGTTCGAGCTTTCCCCGTTCCCATTTTGTTTGTGAACCCCGCCCCCCTTCCCACCCGACCCGTTAAATACGTCTTATTCGCGAGCCTGAAGACCAACGCGATTGCAGCCTAGGCTCGCGAATATGTGTTCCAGCGTTGTGTCGCTGACTTAGAAAACGTAAAACTTGTGCTCCGCTTGAGGAATAGTGGGCGGTCGAACGTTTCGCGTAAGGTGGTCGGCGGCTCGAAAATGCGAAATTTCAGCAGGCCCTCGTAGCAGCGCACCAGTGAGCATATCGGGAAGTGATCGATCACATCCATCACGATAAGCCGCTGATGATCCATATCGCACTTACGGGCGGGAAATGTGTACACTGGGATCGTGGTGCCGCTGAAGTACATATCCCTGAGCTCCTTTACCATGCCGATGTAGTCTATGCGGCCAGCCGCCAGGATGCCGATGCGGTCGTAGATGCTCTCGTAGTGGCGAAGATGCTCGCACGTCAGTATAACGGTGCTGTGCTGTCCAAGGTATTCCAGCAGTCGCCGCACCAGAGCGCGCGTCTGCTTGTCGTATTCCGGAAGGTCCAGATGGTATAGCATGGATAAGGCCATCAACGCCAGAGCCAGCGACAGCTGCCCCTTGGCGCTCGCGCTGCACGATGCGATGGCCGCGTCAGGCTCAGCGAGGTCGACAATGGTCAGAAGAGACCTCGTAACGCGCGGTACGTCCTGGACTCCGCGAAGCACGGCCAGCCGGCTGATCATTTCCCAGCGAGTGAGTGTCTCCAGGAGACCCCCGGCACTAGGAACGTAGCCGATGTTCTGCAGCCACTGTCGGTAGTGAAGTGTAAGTGACGTGGGGCCCAGGTAGGCGTCGCCGGACGTCGGATACAGCTCGCCGCTAACGCCGCCGAGCAGCGTAGTTTTGCCGGTGCCCAGGACGCCCACGATGTCGAGCCACTCGCCGTGACGCATCACGAAGCTGATCCTGCCGATGACAATGCGAGGCCGGATGAAGCCGTATGTCTTGCTTAAATTGCGCACCTGCAGCGCCTGTTGTTCGAAGTTGCGCTTGTTGCAGATGTCCTCTACCTGCTGCTTTTCCTTCGCGATGTTTTCGTTAGCCGAGGTCTCCAGGAAAGCGGTGCTTGTAGCGGCTGGTTCGTGCATCCCAAAACGCCACCAAAGCCGCAGCAGCAGCTCGGAATCGAGGAAGGTCACCAGGGTGATTGAAATTCCTCCTTTGAGAACCAGGGAAACGACTTCGAACAGGCGCATGTTCAGGCCCGCGCTTTAAGGCTCCAGTTGGTCGGCGGAGTCTGCGTTGAATACAAATGCTACTCGTAGTGCTATAGGCTGTTTGCATGGCGAAAACACTGCCGCCTACGTAACTCCAAAACACTAAAAGGCCACTGATTACAGCGGCAGCAAGATGGTTTTAATATTACTAATTTGTATTAACATATACTAATTATTAATTCAACCTTTTTCGCCACACTCCTCTCTTTCGCAGAGTTCCTCTGAGATTTGTCGCTCTCATACGTTGTCAGATAGCCCCTGAAAACATACACACTCTTCGCACGATGTTGGCTGGAGGAGGGCAGGTATGTTGCCACCATGTCACTTATTTTTTGCTTACATTCAAGTACAGTCTCCCACTTCTTCGCTAGAGAGGAAAAACAGCTTGGCGCGGAGCAAGTGTAGTTGACGTTGTCTTAACGCATTTTTCGTCGTTGGGATCGGGAATGCAGTTATCGCCATAGAATTGACCCCAAAGTGCTTGTCCATTTGAAAAGACACCAGCTTACGTGGAAGATCACGTGACTGATTTCAACCGTTCGTGCTCACAGCCACTACATGGGGGCCTTCTGGCACGTGAATCAAAGGTCCTGAGGCGTTTAATTCAGTATTTCTTTATATGTTAAATTAGCTAAGCGATTCGCTTACTTTTTATTAGACATTTTCACTCCATGCGCGACGTGCCGTTTAACTTGTGCCCTGTGGCGTGTTCTAAATTCGAGGTCATATAGCTCGGACATCATGACCCTTTCGACCTGTCAGAACCGGTAATACGCGAAGAACTGGGTGGGACATTAACGACTCCGGCTTTTCTGCAACACATGGCAGTAAAGCTTTTCACGCAGTCATGTTGAACTCGAATGAATTCGTCGAATTTTAATGAAATGAAATCCATCGGCGCCTTTACGCCCGTTAAGCACTGCGATTTGAAACTCCGAGCCCACGACAGGTCCATGATGGGATTCAGCTGTTTGGCACGATATTCGTCAAATATTTCCTTTTGCCTTTCATTGTGGCAACCGGTTGCGCACATAAAAAAATTACACATCTAAAATCCCACCTCCCGCACATTGATATATAGCTGCTGCAGTGGTGCTATAAAAAGTAATATTTTGCCGATATTATATTGTTCTTTTAAAGAGTTGTCTGCAGAAAAAAAAAAGCTCGGGGTCGGGGGGGGGGGGGGGGGGGGGTGTTCGCGCTATACTTCTAAACTTACGCCTTTGCAATGCATGTATTTGATGATGCACTTGTCGCCTCCTGTGACACATGAGAAAGCGCAGCATCACGGCGTACACAAGTGGCCCGCACAGTACGTACTGGCGTTTGCTCCTTGCTTAGCAAAATGAGCTCGGTCTACAACGCATTGTAAACGTCGAAAGTCAAGGACGCTGGAGAGCATAATTACTTTATATAATACAGGGAAGATGAACATCATCTGTTCGTGTACAAACGCGTCAAAACAAAAGTCACTGGCTGCAAAGCCACCCATCTAAGTATTCACTTGACAGGGCCAGCAGGGCTCATGATCTGCGAGGATTCGCTTCTCACTTTCTGCAGTTAGGTGGTGAACACCACATGAATAATATCAACTAAAACGTGATCAAACAGTTTATATAGCAGCTTTTGCCTTTGTCTGGCGTTAATGACTGGTTCCATCACCGAAGCAAGACGTGATCATTGAAGTTGCATAGCAAAAATGTCCTTTTCTATTCTCCCCACTTGCAAAGTACAGAGGAAAGACGTATACTGCCGACCAGTGTTTTACATGTGGCGGTTTATTCACTTCCATTAGTCTCCTCCAGCCGTGTACGGGTCCTGTACAGAGATTCTGCTTCTTTCGATTTAGTTTCACCGTATGTACGCGGTATCAGAAGGCTCCTGGGTGTGTGGTATTTGGGGCTTTCTGAAGACTGCAGACAGACACAGATAGGGCCTATGGGAAGTTGAGGGAGGTATATGGGTGGTGGGTTGAGGGAACAACACGACTGCACTAGTTCTGCTCTTCCATGTGTCCTCTGTCCATGTTTCCATAGCCCTGCACATTTCAATGATGCCGCACTGTGTGGCCCACACGAAGATATTAAGTGGCGCCTCTAGCTTACAGTGTAAGATTTGGGATCCGCAAGGCGCCCCAAGGTAGAGACCTACTTTTGCACGCCTACGCCAGCGCCTGACACGTTTTCCAATAATGCGCGTTGCAATGAGAATGTTTTAGAAGAAATAACATAAAAATCAACCAGCCAATAAGTAAATTCTCGTTCAGAATGATATGTCGTCTACATTTTCAAATGTATTATTATTGTTGACGCACGACGCCTCTTTGTTCGAGATATTTGGTTTGGTTATTGGGGTTTGACGTCCCAAAGCGACTCCAGGTATAATAGACGCCGTAGCGGAAAGCTCCGAAAATTTCGATTATTTACAGTTCTTTAACGTGCACTGCACAGCACACGGGCGCTTTGCTTTCCGCCTCCATCGAAAACCGGCCGCCGCGTCAGGATTCGATTCCGCATCCTTGTGCACAGTGGTGGATCACAAGTGGATCACAAGACTGCTATTCCTATACCGAACTTCGTGGAGTTCACATGCTAAATCTAGGAGTTCATTACTCATGAAATAGCCAGCTCAGTCGAAACAATGAGTTCTGCGTGTGAATGGTGTACTATAAGAGAAGAAAAATAGTTCAGCAAAGCTTAACCTGTTCGCACATCAATCTGCGTGAGCTGATAGAGCCCCGAACGCTGTTCTGCGCCAATAACCACAGCAAAGCGGCGACTCGATGTCGACACTCGCTGTCAGCGCACCGAGCGCTGGCGAGCTTTTGTGACCTTTCTTCGGCTTCACTGCGAGATACCGCCCTTGCGACAGAGAGATGCTGCTGCTCATCTTTTTGCCGTTGCGCCAAAGCTGTAACCGCGGCTTCCTTGTTATGCGGGCATCACACGGTGGACCTCCGAGTGGCACCACATATTAACTGGAGACGTAGCTTCCAAAGTCAGGCATCTGTGTGACTTTGGAGTTTTGTAGTTTAGAGTACCCTTCTCCTCCGCTTGGTGGCTGCGCGTTCCGGAGAAAAGGCACACTTAAATGGGAGAGGGCCCCACGCTTTTCTCTGCTACCTTTCCGGGCAGTTTTACGCTAGCGACCTGCAGAGTGGTCGCTAGGGGAGGGTAAAGCATGGCTTGAACACTTTTGGGAGTAAATCTCTCGCGGAGTGGATGCAATTACCTTCTCGCCTGCAATGCTGTTTCGGTTGGCAATGGGGTTTGCTTTTATTTCCTTTTTTTGTTATGGCTTCATTTCCTGTCTATTTACCCCGGGAGACTTACCTTAGGAAGTGCAGCGTCACTCCGCAAGGACTATTAGAGTAAAGAGCTTGAAGTTCGAGTGCCTCAGTCTACACACAGTTCACTTGTCCGAATTAAACTGCGGTAATCTTTCTACGGTCGAAATAAATATGTTGTCGATTCTAACGGAAGACCAGAAATTTCAATCAAATAAAACACATTTTCGGCCGTTTTCTGGAGAAAGAATGCCTGCAATAAAGGCACGTTTTGTTTTTTAGAGCAACAAGCTCACCATAGAGTTCAGATAATAACAAGCAGCCATCTCTGTAATGCACGCTACCGAAACATCCCGTGATACCTGTACATGCCAGGGCCAGCCTAGAAAAAGAAACCTCTGCAGTCGAGCTATGAATGATAGGCCAGCATGAAACCACTAGTCATCCTCGATGGATGGTGGATGGATGGATGGAATATAGGAGCGTCCCTTCTGAAACGGGGTGGTAGCAGTAGCTATCATGCTCATTTTTGCTATCAGTAGCCATCTATCAGTTGCTATCAGTTGCCAGTAGCTATCACGCTCGAAATTGAGCAGAGTCGCTACCTAGCGGCAGAGCGGCGAACTCTACCCAGTGTGGATGCATGTTCGCGTCGCGTGCTAGCCCGCAGTGATTTACGTGCGCGCGTGCGGTTTGTACAGGAGTGCTTTTTGTTTGTTTCTCGGTTGCTGTGCGCTTTTGCTTATTATCTGCATCTTGCAGAAGAAATATGAACAGGATATTACCCCACGCTCCTTAAAAAAAATATACTTGTCCATATCGAGTATGTCACGCTGGAGAGGACATCATCAATCGCGGTCTTCGGCGCTTGAGATTGTTTGACAAGCGGTGTCTCAAATGAAGCGCTGCTGTCGTTAGGCCCCGTGTCAAAGCAAAACAGGCTACTGCCGTCTATACAGCCTAATGTAAACGCTCAGAAACCGTATATTCCCGTTTCTGTTTGGAATACCGCAACTACTGAAACATGCGGCCGCAGACTGCTGCATAGCAAAATCCAGTTTAAACAAGCCGCTCTGTGCCTTCTGTATCCACGATAGAGCTGTCTGAGTTTTTTTTTTATTTTTTTGCTGTTAAACCTCTGTCGCGGTGTTCAGTGGTAGGGCGCTCGACTGCTGATTTCGAGAAAGGGGGTTCGATCCCCGCCACTTCGACAGGCGCTCCTCGGCTGTGGGATTTGACTGCACGTTAAACAATCCCGCGTGGTCAACGACATTGAGGCCCGCCCCTACATTCTCCGTCATATATAGCCGATGTCGCATGGCGCGTTAAACCCATATATGCATTTCCTTTCTTTTGTTTTATTGAAGGCTCTTGCACATCCGCAACAGTGGTAATTGGCACATTTCGCTTTAGAGAAATGCTCGAACGTTTGAGAAACGAATCTTCCCAGTACCTGTTACACTAAATATTACATAATACACATATTATTATTATTATTATTATTATTATTATTATTATTATTATTATTATTATTATTATTATTATTATTATTATTATTATTATTATTATTATTATTATTATTATTATTATTATTATTATTATTATTATTATTATTATTATTATACTAATGGGCGACTTCAATGCCAAGGTAGGGAAAAAACAGGCAGGAGACAAGGCAGTAGGTGACTATGGCATTGGTTCTAGGAATAGCAGGGGGGAGTTACTAGTTGAGTTTGCAGAGCGCAATAACTTACGAACATGAGTACCTTCTTCAGCAAACGGAAGAACCGGGAATGGACATGGAAAAGTCCTAACGGAGAGACTAAAAATGAAATCGACTTCATAATGTGTTCAACCCCCGCTATTGTGCAGGATGTAGAGGTAATCGGGAAAGTGCGATGCAGTGACCACAGGATGGTGAGGTCCCGAATTAGCCTAAATCTGAAGAAGAAACGCAACAGATTAGTAAGAAAGAAATCCATCAACGAATTAGCGGTGAGGGGGAGGGCAGAAGAGTTCAGGCTCTCGCTACAGAATAGTTATTCAGCTCTAACTGAGGATGGTGACATTACCCTAGAGGCAAGGAACAATAATTTCAGCGATATCATTACTGAGTGCGCGGTAGAAGTAGGCGGTAGGATAGTTAGAGAGGATATCGGTAAGCTGTCTAAGGAGACGAAAGATTTGATTAAGAAACGCCAGAGTATGAAAGCTTCCAATCCAACAGACCAGATCGAATTGGCCGAGATATCAAAGCTAATCAATAAGCGCAAGGTGGCCGATATAAGGAAGTATAACATGGAGAAAATTGAGCATGCTGTAAAGAACGGGGGAAGCCTTAAAGCGGTAAAGAAGAAATTGGGCATAGGCAAAAACCAGATGTACGCGATAAGGGACGCGGGCAACGTCATCACGAATATGGACAACATAGTCAAAGTAGCCGAGGAGTTCTATACAGATCTCTACAGTAGCCAAAGTAGTCAGGACCGTAATGAGATTGGCGGCAGGGAAAAACAGTCAGACGTTCCACCAGTGACGAAGGACGAGGTCAAGAAAGCACTAGAAACTATGAAAAGGGGGAAATCAGCTGGAGAGGATCAGATAACTACAGATTCGCTGAAGGACCGAAGGGGGGGGGGGGGGTATCGTGCTAGAAAAACTGGCCACCCTGTATACGCAGTGCCTGGTGTCATCGACGGTACCGGAACCATGGAAGAATGCAAACATTATCCTCATTCACAAGAAAGGGGACTCTAAGGACCTTAAAAATTGCAGACCAATCAGCTTACTGTCTGTTACGTATAAGGTATTTACTAAGGTAATCGCTAATAGAATCAGGACAACCTTAGACTGCAATCAAAGAAAGGATCAAGCAGGGTTTCGGAAACGGTACTCTACTATCGATCATATCCATACCATCAATCAGGTGATAGAAAAATGCTCGGAATATAACCAGCCCTTATACATAGCATTCATTGATTACGAAAAAGCATTTGACTCCGTTGAAACCTCGGCTGTGATGCAGGCATTGCGAAATCGGGGGTAGACGAGCCGTACGTGAAAGTGCTGGAAGATATATATAGTGGCAGCACAGCAACCATAGTTCTGCATAAGGAAAGAAACAAAATTCCCATAAAGAAAGGTGTTAGGCAAGGAGACACAATCTCCCCAGTACTATTCACAGCTTGCTTAGAGGAAGTATTCAGACTTGGAATGGGAGCGGTTAGGGATAAGGGTAGATGGAGAATACTTCAGTAATCTGCGATTTGCTGATGACATTGCCTTGCTGAGCAACTCGGGGGATGAACTGCAAATAATGATTGATGACCTAGACAGAAAAAGTAGAAAGGTAGGCTTGAAAATCAATATGCAGAAGACTAAGGTAATGTTCAACAGCCTCGGGAAGGAACAGCAGTTTACATTAGGTAGCGAAATACTGGAAGTAGTAAGCGAGTATGTCTACTTAGGACAGGTAGTAACCGCTGATCCGGACCATGAAAAGGAAATAACAAGAAGAATAAGATTGGGATGGAGCGCATTTGGCAAGCACTCGCAGATTATGACTAGCAGCTTACCGGTATCGCTCAAGAGGAAAGTATACAACAGTTGCATCTTGCCTGTACTCACCTAAGGGGCTGAAACGTGGAGGCTAACCAAGAGAGTTCTACTTAAGTTGAGGGCAACCCAGAGGGCGATGGAACGAAAAATGGTAGGGGTAACATTAAGAGATAGAAAGCGTGGAGAGTGGGTCAGAGAAATAACTCAAGTTACCGGCATTCTAGTGGAAATTAAGAAGAATAAATGGACATGGGCAGGACATGTAGTGCGAAGAGAGGATAACCGATGGTCGCTGAGGGTAACAAACTGGATTCCAAGGGAAGGAAAGCGTAGCAGGGGGCGGCAGAAAGTTAGGTCGGCGGATGAGATTAAGAAGTTCGCAGGGGTCAAGTGGATGCAGCTAGCTCAGAGCCGGGTTAAGTGGAGAAATATGGGAGAGTGCGGCAATAAATACATATTCATAGTAACATGATAAGATGAACTTCATTTCTTCCAGGATAGTTTTATATCTGGCCCCTGCATGTGTTGGAAGTAGATGATAGAACCGCCCCAGGTCACTGTTCAACAATAATTACAATGATAAAGAAATCTTCAGTCTTCAAAATTCCTTGCCAGAACATGACAGTGACCAAGGGCAGGCTTTACATCCTCGCAGCTAATGATTCGTAGCTTGCACTTTAACGTTGCTGAAAATTATTCGCTACACGGTGAAATTCATTCTCATTGAAAAAAAAAAAATTACACTACTAATTTACCCTTTATAAACATCACACACATCAAAAATTCATTTTACTTCCCTACGTTTCAGTAAATCAGAGTTATTTCACAGTGCAACACCAGATTATCTGCCGTAAGAAGCATCCACCTAGTTGGAAGCTCGGCGAACTGAATCGTGTACGCACAGCCCTACAAGTGAGCAGTAGTCAGCTTTCCTGTGCGGCGAGGTTTCCTGTACAGTGTCGGCGTAATCTCATTTTTGGAAAATACTTGTGCCTTGTTGTCTAGCCAGAGTTGATGTGTACTCAGTCTACGGCAACCCGCCAGGCAGTACGCGACCATTGCTGCATTTAACCTGCTTAATCCTCGAGTACAGTACGATATTATTAACCAGGCTTTATCGATTCATTCTAAAGTACGGCAGGTCAGAACTTCGTCATGTTCAGGCCCAGGTTTCAGGCCTGTGAGTACCGTACAACGCAAAAAGCGTGCAAAGCGGTGCCAGTAAATCTAAAAGACGGACGGGTGCGTGCCTTCTTTTCCTAAAATCCGCAATTTGTTTTTTTTTTTTTTTTGCTGCATTGGCAAAATCTACGGATTTTTTCCGCAATATAGGAACACTCTAAACAGTAAATCTCTAAAGCATTGCATTAGGCACGTTTTCCTGGCCAACAAACCAGCCGTAAGCTCGGAAGCAGACATACGCCGCGTGCATTTCTGCGAGCGCCGCCGGCTGCCGATCCCTATCGGAGCGACGGTGGCGCCACCTCTAGGTCGGTCTCGCGGCGAATACAGTTCATACATGGCCTCCGAGATCACCTTCGCGCGCACTCGCGCGGAGGTAATCTCGGAGGCCATGGTACGTAATATGCGTCCATAAATACTTGGAGGGAGAGCCTAATATTAGGATAACACACATTGGAAGTGTAGTTGTAAGATGGAAGTGTAAAAAAGGGAGCTGAAGGGGGCAAGCTACCACGAACCAACGATGCCTAAAGCGACTAACATAATGGAATAATAAGCATTAATGGTGACATATTTGTTGCACATTCCATATACTATTGTTAATGAAAGTCCAACGAACATTTTAGGTAGCATAAATTGAATGCTGTCTGAGGTAACGTGTTCACCTCAGCAATAGTAGCACACTCACCTGCAGATAGAAGCGAGAGGTGCGTTCACTCCGTGCTCGTAGCTGGAAAATCCCACAATTCATCGTACGGTGCTATTCATAATCAAGGTATCGTGCCTACCTTGTTATTGATGCATAATCGAGGTATCGTGTCCACCTTGTCGTTGATGCATAATCAAGGCATATTGTCAGTCTACCATTGATACGTACGTAACCAAGGCATGATGTCCACCTTGCAATTATTGCACAATCAAAATATCGTGATGACCTTGTAAGCGTGTGCGCAAGCCCATCAAGGTATCGTGTCTACTTTGCAAGCGTTTATTGAACAGATATACGCAGACGTATTGTACCCTCGTAGCATTCAATTCGGCTTATATTGCATAGTCCACGTTGCGCAAATTGCATTACAATCACTCGTAATTTTTATTAGACACAACCCATTCTAATCATATATGTCGTTGAAGTTTGAAAAGAACAAACAAACAAACACATCGCATGAAATAATGAAGTAACGAGTGATCGTGTTGTAAGATACACCATCCACCTCAACAATTGACCTCACAATAAAAAAAGAGGGAGTGGGAGTAAAATGCTAAGTTAGAATCTATAGCTGACAATTCAATATGGAATCGAGCGATAAAAATGTTGTGATCCGCTTGTGATTCTACGCAACACGATTCAGTTATTTTTATCCTTTCCCCTACAACGAATGTAAAAAAGCACCTTCGACCTCCGTCTGACCGGTGATGTCAGATGGATACAGGCCTCAATAGTAACACAACAGTATATTGTGCGCTGTTTTCATCTCCGGTATATATATATATATATATATATATATATATATATATATATATATATATATATATATATATATATATATATATATATATATATATATATATATATATATATATATATATATATATATATATATATATATATATATATATATATATATATATATATATATTGTAGTGAACTACAATTTCCCCCGGAGCGAGGAGGAGCCATCCTGGCGACCTATGGTGAGGGCAAGAGGAGCGGATCGTAGTACGTTTTGAGGCGGCTCACGTGCACAGTTTCGCGGCCGCGATGACGCATATGTCCGAAGAGGTAGTGAGTGATGTTACGGCGCTTGCGTAATTCATCAAAGTTGTGGCATGCGTTGATAACGTCGACGACGGTGGCTGGATTTTTAGCCAGAAGCATCTGGAAGCAGAAGCATTCGAGAGGATGATGGATAACATCTTGCGGAAGTTCAAGTGGCACATCTGCCTCTGCTACTTGGACGACATTGTTGTCTTTTCCACCGACTTCGCTACGCACCTAGAGCGCTTGCGGCAAGTTTTGGTTTGCCTTACTGACGCCGGCCTGCAACTGAATCTCAAGAAGTGTCACTTCGGTGGCAGGGAGTTGACTATTTTGGGGCACATCGTCTCTAAGGAAGGTGTTCGCCCTGATCCGGCCAAGCTGCGCGCAGTGGCGGAGTTTCCTAAGCCGGTTTCGCTCAAGCAACTTCGAAGCTTCATAGGTCTATGCTCCTATTTTCGGCGCTTCGTGCAGAATTTTGCTTCGATAATTGCACCCCTGACGAAACTACTCGGAGGAAACAGTGACTTAACTGCGAGGTCGGTCGAGTCCGACGAAGCGTTCAACGCATTGCGCCGTCTTTTGACTTCGCCACCAATCCTTCGTCACTACGACCCGACAGCACCCACTGAGGTCCATACTGATGCGAGTGGCGTTGGTCTCGGAGCTGTCTTGGCACAACGGAAAAACGGTTTTCACGAATACGTCGTCGCGTACGCGAGTCGTATCCTCTCTAAAGCTGAATTCAACTACTGAGTTACGGAAAAGGAGTGTTTGGCAATTGTGTGGGCATTAACAAAATTCCGACCCTACCTTTACGGTCGCCAGTTTGACGTCGTCACGGACCACCACGCGTTATGTTGGCTGTCCTCTCTTAAAGACCCATCCGGCCGCCTCGTACGATGGGCTCTCCGCCTACAGGAATTTGACATCCGCGTTATATATCGCTCTGGCCGTAAACACATGGACGCCGACGCACTATCTCGTTCTCCCGTCTCCAACGAACCTGCTTGCGCTACGGCGGCTGATCCCGTCCTCTCCTCTCTAACCATCGCTGACATGCCTGCGGAGCAGCGAAAAGACCCGTGGCTCGCATCTCTTATCGAGATCGTGTCCACTTCTCCTAACGCTGCTGCGCCTTCTCGGGCTTTACACCGTCAAGCACCACACTTTGCCCTACGAGACGGTCTGCTCTACCGCCGCAATTATATGACTGATGGTCGACGGTGGCTTGTCGTCATTCCCCGCCATTTACGACATGAAATTTGCACCTCTTTCCATGCCGACCCTCAGTGTGCCCATCCTGGTGTAGTGAAGACGTTTCAAAGGATCTCTCAACGCTACTATTGGCGCGGCATGTACGGTCATATTCGCAAATACGTCCGCTCCTGCATCGCCTGTCAGCGCCGGAAGTCATCCACACCTCGTGCTTCTGGCCCCTTACAACCACTTCCATGCCCGGCCCGCCCTTTTGACCGCATTGGCGTTGACCTTTACGGGCCACTTCCCCGGACGGTTTCTGGGAACCGGTGGATTATCGTCGGCATCGACCACCTCACCCGGTATGCCGAGACCGCCGCTTTACCCGCCGCTACTGCCCGTGAAATTGCCCTGTTCTTGCTACATCATTTTGTTCTTCGCCACGGCGCGCCGCGAGAGCTGCTGAGTGACCGAGGACGCGTCTTCCTTTCCAACGTCGTTGAATCTCTACTGGCCGAATTTCGCATCATACATCGGACCACAACAGCCTACCACCCTCAAACAAACGGGTTGACTGAGCGCTTCAATCGTACTCTCGGAAATATGCTGACGATGTACGTTGCCGCCGATCAGACTAACTGGGACGCTGTCCTTCCTTTCGTGACATACGCTTATAACACCGCCACGCAGTCAACTACTGGATTTAGCCCTTTCTTCCTCCTTTATGGGCGTGAGGCGTCGTCCACGATGGACACTATTTTACCATATCGTCCCGACTCCTCCGAGTGTACTCTCCTTTCAGACGTTGCCAAACATGCGGAGGAATGTAGCCAGTTGGCCTGGTGTTTTACATCGGAATCTCAAGGCCACCAAAAGCATCAACGCGACAAAGATCAGACGCCATACGTTTTTCGTGCAGGATCCCTTGTTTGGCTTTGCGTTCCCGGCACCCCACCGGGATTGTCATCAAAATTTCGAACCGAGTATCACGGCCCCTACCGCATTGTCCGTCAAACCTCCCCTGTGAATTACATCGTGGAGCCACTCACTACCTCTTCGGACATGCGTCATCGCGGCCGCGAAACTGTGCACGTGAGCCGCCTCAAAACGTACTACGATCCGCTCCTCTTGCCCTCACCATAGGTCGCCAGGATGGCTCCTCCTCGCTCCGGGGGAAATTGTAGTGAACTACACGAGGATATACGAAGACGAGGATTAAGTAGGCGAGAATATCACGAAGACGAGGATAAGGACGACGAAGTGCCGCTGCGCTGCTCGTGCTCGCTTGTGGAGACTGAGACTGGCTGTGTTCTTGTGTGGTTCACCGTGAAACTTCGACAGGGCTATTATCCCTGTTAAAGCATAGTAAAAACCCCCTTTCACTATATATATATATATATATATATATGAGTGACAATCAATGGGCTCATGAACTTCCTACTAATGGCTTCATACGGTTTTTAGAATTGGGAATTTATTTTAACCCCAGTCACGTGGGCTGGGCCTTTGAGCCTCGAACCAACAAATCACTTCTTTCTTTTGACTCAGCACACTCAAAGTTAGTTAAGCACAGTGTCATCAATTCATGTTTTGACAATTCATTCAAAAAATCCTGCAACCACGAACTGGAAAACAGCTTTTTAACCCAGACGAGCCGATTACTACAGGCTGGATAGCCACTAACCCTCATAACCTCAGGGGCTGAGGCCTTGTTGAAAGCAAAAGAAAAAAGAATCAGAGATAAGGGCAAGATTGCGGTCATCCCCTACGTACACGGGATTTCCCACAACTTAAGAAAAATAGGAAAAAGAGTAGGAATAGACGTTTTATTTTCAGCCCCGGATCGCTTGTCCAGCCTCTGCAAGCGCGTTAATCAAATGGGTCGTAGGCAATCAGGATGCACAGTTAATCATCGTGACCAGTTCCTTTCCAGTGCTCAGGGTGTTGTATATTCCATCCCCTTGTCTTGCGGCCATGCATATGTCGGCCAAACCGGCAGATGCCTCAACAAGAGATTGTCTGAGCACAATCACAATGTTACGCAACGAATCTCGGGCCATCTGGGCATTCATTGCCGAGATTGCAAATGCACCCCTGAGTTGGGCAACACGAGCGTGATAAGCAGGTGTGGTGACAAAACCACGCGAGAGATTATTGAAGCTTTAAACATTGCGCATCTTAAAGAACATTGTGTCAGCACCCCCTCCATAGCCCTTATAGATAAAGAATTGCAGTTCTTATCGAGAGCTGGATGATCTGTGTTTACCTGTATGTTTTCTGATGGCGATGACTGTTCCCAACCAGGTTGTTGTTGTATCCCTTGATGCTACTGTATATTTACCGACGTGTCTGAAATATACCTTCAGTTGTAAGTCAGCGCTGTGTGTGTCTCGTCCTCCCTTTTTGTCCGTGTTTAGTTTGCGCTGTTTCCCCCTTGCGATGAACCAACTAGCCCGCAACGTTTTGTTCAAGTTCTGTCTAGGTCACCAATCATTATTTGCACTTCATCCCCCGAGTTGCTTAGCAAGGCAATGTCATCAGCAAATCGCAGATTACTGAAGTATTCTCCATCTACACACATATTCTCCATCTACACACATACACACATACATACACACATACCCTAACTGCTCCCATTCCAAGTATCTGAATACTACCTCTAAGCAAGCAGTGAATAGTACTGGGGTGATTGTGTCTCCTTGCCTAACACCTTTCTTTATGGGAATTTTGTTACTTTCTTTGCGCAGAACTATGGTTGCTGTGCAGCCACTATATATATCTTTCAGCATTTTCACGTATGGCTCGTCTACCCGCTGACTTCGCAATGCCTGCATCACCGCCGAGGTTTCAACTGAGTCAAATGCTTTTTCGTAATCAATGAATGCTATGTATAAGGGCTGGTTATATTCCGAGCATTTTTCTATCACCTGATTGATGGTATGGATATGATCGATAGTAGAGTACCGTTTCCGAAAACCTGTTTGATCCTTTGCTTGATTTCAGTCTAAGGTTGTCCTGATTCTATTAGCGATTACCTTAGTAAATACCTTATACGTAACAGACAGTAAGCTGATTGGTCTGTAATTGTTAACGTCCTTAGAGTCCCCTTTCTTATGAATGAGGATAATGTTTGCATTCTTCCATGGTTCCGGTACCGTCGATGACACCAGGCACTGCGTATACAGGGTGGCCAGTTTTTCTAACACGATATCCACCCCGTCCTTCAGCAAATCTGTAGTTATCTGATCCTCTCCAGCTGATTTCCCCCTTTTCATAGTTTCTAATGCTTTCTTGACCTCGTCCTTCGTCACTGGTGGAACGTCTGACTGTTTTTCTCTACTGCCAATCTCGTTACGGTCCTGACTTCTTAGGCTACTGTAGAGATGTGTATAGATCTCCTCGGCTACTTTGACTATGTTGTCCATATTCGTGATGACGTTGCCCGCGTCCCTTATCGCGTACATCTGGTTTTTGCCTATGCCCAATTTCTTCTTTACCCATTTAAGGCTTCCCCCGTTCTTTACAGCATGCTCAATCTTCTCCATGTTATGCTTTCTTATATCGGCTACCTTGCGCTTATTGATTAGCTTTGATATCTCGGCCGATTCAATCTGGTCTGTTGGATTGGAGGCTTTCATACTCTGGCGTTTCTTAATCAAATCTTTCGTCTCCTTAGACAGCTTACCGGTATCCTCTCTAACTATCCTACCGCCTACTTCTACCGCACATTCAGTAACGATATCCCTGAAATTATTGTTCATTGCTTCTAGAGTAATGTCGCTATCCTCGTTTAGGGCTGAATATCTATTCTGTAGCGAGAACCTGATTCTTCTGCCCTCCCCCTCACCGCTAATTCGTTGATGGGTTTCTTTCTTACTAATCTGTTGCGTTCCTTCTTCAGATTTAGGCTAATTCGGTACCTGATCATCTTGTGGTCACTGCATCGCACTTTCCCGATTACCTCTACATCTTGCATAATGGCGAGGGTTGAACACATTATGAAGTCAATTTCATTTTTAGTCTCCCCGTTAGGACTTTTCCATGTCTATTTCCGGTTCTTCCGTTTACTGAAGAAGGTATTCATGATTCTCAAGTTATTGCACTCTGCAAACTCAACTAGTACCTCCCCTTTGCTATTCCTAGAACCAATGCCATATAGTCACCTACTGCCTGGTCTCCTGCCTGCTTTTTCCCTACCTTGGCATTGAAGTCGCTCATTAGTACAGTATACTGCGTCTTTACTTTTCACATTGCCGATTCTACATCTTCGTAGAAGCTTTCAACTACCTGGTCATCATAACTACATGTAGATGCATAGGCCTGTACAACCTTCAGTTTATATCGCTTATTAAGCCCAATTACGATGCCTGCCACCCTCTCATTAACACTGTATAATTCATCTATATTACCCGCTATATATTTACTGACAAGGAAACCTAATCCTAGTTGTCACCTCTCTGGTAAACCTCGATAACACAGTACATGCCATCCTTCAGTACAGTATATGCCTCATTCGGCCTCCTAGCCTCACTAAGCCCTATGATATCCCATTTCATACCCTCTAGTTCCTCTAATAGCACCACTACACTAGTTTCATTAGTTGACGAGCTACGTCGTGTGTGCACCGTCCGGCACAAATTTACCACCACCTATCATCCTCAGACCAACGGCCTCATAGAACGCCTCAACCGTACGCTCACAGATATGTTATCAATGTATGTCTCCGGCGACCACCGGGATTTGGACTATAATCTACCCTTTGTAACATTCGCCTATAACTCTTCTCGGCATGATACCGCTGGCTACACTTCCTTTTGTTTGCTTCTTGGACAACACCCATTACTCCCGTTTGATACATCGCTACCCACTACTGACGCCGCAACTATATTTACGCTCGTGATGCCATCTCCCGCACTAATGATGCTCGCCGCATTGCTCGAGATTCGAGACACTCTGCCTCCAAGACTTCCAGCAATCCCGTTATAACAGTCGCCACCGCGATGTGCACTATGCTGCAGGCTCTCTCATTCTGCTGTGGTTCCCATTCCGCCAGGTGGGCTTATGCGAAAAATTTCTACCACGCTATACAGGCCTCTACCGTATCTTGCGCCGTGTCACCGACGTCACATACGAAATCGAACCCATGAACACGAAGTCGTCTGCACCACGGGCTTCTAACAATGTGCATGTGTCACGACTCAAGCCGTATTATTCATGCCTTGCTTCGTTTACTCAGCTTTTGAAACGAAGAAAAACTCGTTTTCTAGAGCCCTGCAGTGCGAAGAAATCCGACGCTTTAATCCGCACATAACCGAAACTGAGCGCACGAGGAGCGGCGAAAGTATGACGCAAGCGCAACGCCCGCTGGTGACGTGTCGTAATGAATGCAGCGCCCGATTCGAAACGTGTCCTAACTTCCCTGGCTAGGGAGCCTCAGTACTGTCCCTACTTCTCTTTAATATCACTTTAATAAAATTGGCACGTAAATTAGAAGAAATTCCAGATCTAGAACACTTTTTTTATTCCGTCGGTATTACTTTAAATACACCCAAGGGTCACGCCGGCGCAATCGAGGACGAACAAAAGGCTTGGAATGCTCATCTCAGAAATCGGAACATTTATTCATTAAACTAAGAACGTATACAAAAAACATCAACATAAACATTTGCAACAACACAAATGTTTCCGACGAATCGCCCAACGTTATGGCGGCTCCACAATACAGGGTTGCCACAACTGCCGCCTGCTAAACCTGATAGTGAATAGGGTCTATACGCCCGTGTGCTGTGCGATGTCAGTGCACGTTAAAGAACCCCAGGTGGTCGACATTTCCGGAGTCCTCCACTACGGCGTCTCTCATAGCCTGAGTTGCTTTGGCACGTTAAACCCCACAAACCAAACCAAACCAATAGGGTCTATACGCGCTGTCGTCACTGTTATATGACATCTTGGCCACGTGACTGTCATATATGTGACTTGATGACATCATCCTATTGTTGCAGGTCATCCTGGTAATATGAGGCGGTCACGAGATTTGATTTGATAACACATGATTTGATATCAATTTTGCAAGGCGTCCTGGTAATATGATTGTCATGAAGAACTAATTTCAATGGTAGCGAATTACTTACACTGCGATGTGTCACACCTATTGAGTTTCGTGCTTCGTTGACTATCGATACACTATAGACCAACTCACACCGATTGTAAAACGCGAATGTGAACCCGATTTGAGATTTCATCCTCAAGTTTATCTGTTTTTAGGCTGTTTGAGCGCACCAGTCATACGTATTCCGCGGGATGTGGTCTTGATGTGTAGGGCGCAATCCGAATCAGAATTCCCGTTACATCGCAAGTTGGTAATGTCTAATGATCTTCGAGAAAAATATTCGCCGCCAAATAGTAACAATGATTGTCATTCTGTGGCATTAATTGCGAATATCATAGAAGTCAGTATTTTACCGTGTATTACCATTAGAGACGTCTCACCCGTCGCGTTGGAAGCATCCGAATTGTGAACAGTGTCAACAGTTTGCTAAGAACAGTGGACGGCGTTGTTGAGCGAACGCTGCGGGAAGACCCCGACGTGGACGCTGTTGTGGATTTTGAAGGCGAGACAACAAAAATGACACGATTGTATATGACATAAATTATTGTTTATTTATGTTATTAGTAGTCGTGTTTGTTGTTGATACGCGTGCGTCTTTTCTTCTTTTTTTGGTGCTTCTCCAATTGGAGAGTTTCTTCCGAAATTACTTGACTTCGAAATTGTCGCTACTGGAGTGCGGCGAAGCACCTTCGTCCTGTTGTTCTTCGTGCGTTTCAGCCTGTATAATTTGTTAAGTTCCAAAAGCATATATCTTCTCATGATTGGTCGGATATGTGTTCAATTGGTGTTGGGTTCGTTATAATTGAAGTTACCAGACTGTCAGGTAGTGACCCTTTTGTACGTGAAAGTTCCATCGAAGATTTGTATTCTGTGTGGCATACTAGACGATAATGGTAAAGTTTGAGAAGTAACAGTAGACGGTGGAAGACCAGGTGGTGGCGGTGGCGGATCTTGCGTCGGCAGTGCAAGGGCTGACAGCGTTCGTAGTGAACTTTACAATTCGTGCGTAGTATACGTGTCGAACTCGATCGTGCGTGACACGTGCGAAATTATCGTTGTTTTTCGTTGATGCGATGTTGCCATTGCCTGGCAGTGAAAACTTTTTTATTGCCCGGAAGAGGTGACACCGGAGTTCCGGTACCGCTCGCAGGTGTCTAGGGAGACCCATCGCTTCGGTTACCGCTTCGTTTGCCAGACGGAAAATGTTGGCCTGTGTCGCCGGGTCTCTATTATATATATAGAGATGACGCCACCTCGCTTATGCTTAAACATTTGCCATTTCGAAGCAGTGAGGTCAATGAATTGGAAGAGCTCCGATCGGATAGATGCAAATTAATGGCGTCTGTCAATTGTCCCATTGAGTAAAATGGCAATGTAAGATGTTCAATCTCAGATTGCTGTGCACATATAACTATACGACTCCGCGCAATGCGGTGGAAGTGCGCAAATTGTAATCGAATAGCAGGTTGGTTGCCACGATGCGAATAGTGCCGGTGGGGTTTAATTTGAGGAGTTCGCATAGTAGTCGAGCGTCGTAATCACTGCACCACCCCGGAGACTCAAAACTGTCTCCCAAAAATGCCCATTTGAAACATTCCTCACATCCTGACATTGCGCGACAGCCAGCTTGTCACAATGCATATTACTAAATATTAAAGGATGCCTGTTAGGTGTAAATTGCTGGATAGACCTGCTAAATAAGACCAAGCTCATTAAGAATAGCTGAACGCTTTTGGAGTAGTGTTACATAACTTGCAGTATTTTATTTTTTCCGCTAACTTTATTGATTACCATCATTGGGAAAGACCAATTTCCTCATTGAATTTTGGTTTAAGGAAAAAAATGCCAATAATTGCTTTGAAATAGCAGACTGAAATATTTGCACCAAGCTGCTGTTTATGTAAACCAGTGCTTCCACTGGGCTTAAATGATAGTCACACAATAAAAAAATATTCCACATGCAGCTGTACCCCTTCAGCAACCAAGGTTTCACAGTGACGGAGTGAAAGATGAGGTATTTATGTTCGAAATGTGGTGACAGAGAGATTATAGAGTTTATCGCGTGTAGAGCAGACGAGTCTACTGGGTATGCGAAATATTGTATATATCGATTAATGTATAGAGCGTACTGGATGTTATTGTAAAGCAACGAAAGTATAGGCGACGCGTGTCCCGGTATTTGGGGTCTAAAGATTTGATTGGAAGGTCTTTGGTTATTCCAAATTAGAGGTTTGATTCATTTTGAGTGATAAAACTGCTTACGAAGCCATTTCTATGACGATACTTCTGATATTGAGAAATAATTATTTGACGTTGTATCAATGAAGTAGAATTCGCCCCTATTGCGACCGCCAGACGCGGTTGTTGAACCCAGCGCCGCGGACGCCGTTTAAAATATTCCGTCCCCCAACCCCCACTGTCTGGCTCCCGACTCCGGGGAAGCGGTGGTTACCGGAATGCGAGCGTCTGCGAAGGCAGCCGGCGGCTCGGGGCAAGACGTTTCGGCCGGGGAGTTTAAATTTTACCGCAGCCGCTGATTCGTTCTTCCGGGGCCCCGGGCTGTCTGAAGACGGCGGCGGGGAAGAGGGACGCTACGGGCGTACTGTGCAATGCGTCTGGTCACTGAGTGGTCAGACTTCAGTCGGGATCGAGACTCGGAAAGTGGTGGTGGTGTGCTTGCTAACCGCGCGTGCGTGTGGTGCGCCAGCCAGGGAGCGTATGCTCGTCACAAGGAGGGTTGCACCCATGTGACAAGGCAAGGTATCGGTCCCAGCGACGAATGTATCAGGCTAGCCGACGACAACAGCACGACGCTCACCTCGGATCGGACACTACCACCCTGAACAGCTAAGCACTTGCTACCCTGTCATCTTGTGAACTCTTTTTTTAATTCTTCTCTTCCATGTGTTCTGGATTGTTTTTCCCTTCATCCGTACATTTGGATGCTGTGCATGCATGCCAAAATTTATTCTGTTTATTCTGTGCCACAGTTTTGAATGTGCTGATTTCTATAGCGATTAAATCCTTTTCATTTCATTCCCAACTCCTGTGTCGTGGCTTCGGTCGGTAGCTCATAAGGCGTGGACCTATCGCCAGTTAGTCACCTGGTCCTGCATTAGATTGATTTACACTCGGGTAGATGTTCTTGCCTTATTTCCACCAAAAGTGGTAACTGAGAGTGCGGGGAGACATTGACAGTGGCCTTTCGTCCATGAACCTCTCTCTCATATAGTGACAATCAGCATCATATTGTCACGAAGACAGGGATTTATGGGAATCGGCAACAGGGGCAGATAGACACAGTCAAGATAGAGGTTCTTGGGAAACTGTAACACAAGGACACAAGCTCAAGAGTCCACAGTCCTAGCTAGCCGAAGCACACGAGAGTCTCCAACTTCTTCCTCTGTCAAGCGCTACCTCGAACCGTCAGGTGGCATTATCCCCCCCCCCCCCCCCCCCCCCCCCCTCAAAAAAAAAAAAAAAGCCGCAAGCTCACAGAAAAAAAAAAAAAACTGATCCGGATGTCAAATACGACTTTCAGCGGGTAAAATACGGCTTCATACGAAGCACATGCACTAGGTCAGACGAGCACTGACGACTAGAACTCGGTACAGTTCCGTCTGGAATAAGCTCGTACGCAACTTCTGAGAGGCGACGCAACACTCTGTAGGGTCCGAAGTAACGATTGAGAAGTTCTGACAGGCCTGGGCGTCGGACAGGGTCCACACCCAGACTTTGTCACCAGGCTGGAACACGACATTGCGATGGCGGTCGTTATATCGGCGTGCATCTGTTGCTTGCTGTTTTGTAATGTGATTACGGGCGAGTTGGCGAGCTTCCTCAGCGTAGTTGGTGAATTCTTCTGCGTCAGCGGTAAGCAGCTGGTCGTCAGCCGCACATGGCAGCATAGCGTCGAGCATGGTCTGTACATCGCGTCCGTATACTAGGTGAAACGGAGTGAATCGAGTTGTTTCTTGGACGGCCGTGTTATATGCAAATGTGACATAAGGCAATATCTCGTCCCATGTTTTATGCCGCACATCCATATACAAGGCGAGCATGTCCGCTATTGTTTTGTTTAGTCGCTCAGTAAGGCCATTAGACTGAGGATGGTAAGCAGTAGTCTTTCGGTGATGTGTCTGGCTTAGTTGGAAAACTTCTTCAAGAAGACGCGCTGTAAATGCCTTGCCACGATCAGTGATGACGTATGAAGGGGCGCCATGGCGGAGGACAATCTGCGTCATGAAAAATTGTGCCACTTCGGAGGATGTTGCACGTGGCACCGCCATAGTTTCTGCGTAACGTGTCAGATAATCTGTAGCCACGATAATCCACTTCTTGCCAGCTGACGATAGAGGAAAAGGGCCGAGAAAGTCTATACCAATTTGGTCGAATGGTAATAGCGGTGGGGGAATAGGCTGCAGGAAACCCGCTGGCTTCAATGGCGGTGTCTTGCGTCGCTGGCACTCGCGGCAACCTCTAACATATCGATGAACGGTGGCGGTAAGTTTGGGCCAGTAGTAGGCCTGGCGCACTCTGGTAAGAGTGCGTGCAAAGCCCAAGTGTCCAGCGGTGGGTTCATCATGGCAAGCATGAAGGATTTCATCGCGGAGATCTGCAGGGATGACTAGAAGATGGGCTCGGTCACTGTTGCCGGCGCTTTTCTTGTAGAGGATTCCGTCGCGCGTACAGAAGGATGACAAGTTCTTAGCAAACAGTCGAGATACTGTAGAATCGAAACCCTCCAGATGATCGATCACAGTTTTGAGGTCTGGATCAGCCCGTTGCCGGGCCTTTAAATCAGAGGAACTGATAATGCCAAGAAAATGGGCGTCTTCATCCGTACTGTCATGGGCCAACTCCACGGGTGATCGAGACAGTGTGTCAGCATCTTCATGTTTACGTGCGGATTTATAAACGATAGAGTAATCAAATTCCTGTATACGAAGGCTCCACCGTGCAAGACGTCCTGATGGATCTCGAAGACTAGCCAGCCAACACAAAGAATGATGGTCTGTCACAACTTTAAATTTACGGCCGTAGAGGTAAGGTCGGAATTTCATTGTGGCCCAAATGACGGCGAGACACTCCTTTTCAGAAGTTGAATAGTTTGATTCTGCTGAGAAAGGGTGCGGCTGGCAGAAGCGATCACTTTTTCCTCGCCTTGCTGGTGCTGGACCAGAACAGCCCCAAGACCGACGTTGCTGGCGTCGGTGTGAATTTCGGTGGCAGCGTCCTCATCGAAGTGTGCAAGAACGAGAGGGTTGTGCAGCCGTTGGCGCAGCTCGGTGAATGCCTCCTGCTGCTTGGAAAACCAGACATACGGGACGTCATCACGTGTCAGGCGCGTCAAAGATTCTGCAATCTTGGCAAAATCCGCAATGAAACGGCGATAGTACGCGCGCAGGCCCAAGAAATGTTGGACTGCTTTCTTCGTGGTAGGGATGGGAAAATTGGCTACAGCGGCTGTTTTATCAGGATCAGGCCGGACACCATCAGCGCTAACCACATGACCGAGAAATTTCAGCTGCTGGTATCCAAAGTGACATTTTTCCGGTTTGAGTGTCAAATCGGCCGGGCGAAGAGCGTCCAATACCGTTCGCAGCCGCTTAAGATGTTGGTCAAACGTTTCTGAAAACACGATGACGTCGTCCAAATAAACCATACAGGTTTGCCATTTAAGACCAGCAAGTACAGTATCCATCATTCTCTGGAACGTCGCTGGCGCTGAACACAGACCGAAAGGCAATACTTTAAATTCATATAAGCCATTGGGTATCACAAAGGCAGTCTTTTCCCGATCGCGCTCATCCACTTCTATCTGCCAATAACCACTTTTTAAATCAATGGAGGAAAAGAACTTGGCGTTGCGAAGTCGATCGAGTGAATCGTCGATACGAGGCAACGGATATACATCTTTTTTTGTGATGTCATTCAGTTTCCTGTAATCAACGCAAAAACGCAGCATTCCATCCTTTTTCTTAACCAACACGACTGGCGACGACCACGGACTTTTAGACGGCTGAATAACATCATCATTAAGCATTTCCTGGACTTGTGTCCGAATTGCCTCACGTTCTTTGACCGAAATACGGTACGGCTGCTGTCGAATAGGTCGGGCATCGTCAGACGTGAAGATGCGATGCTTGGTGATAGAAGTTTGCCGGACTTTCGATGATGAGGCAAAGCACGGGGCGTACTCCAGCAGTAAGGCACGCAGGTCGTGTTGTTGACAGACAGAAAGGTCACTGCTAACATCTATGTGGTCGAGAACACTAGGAGGATCAATAATGTCAGACGCAAAACATTCAGAAACTTCCTTTAACAGTTCGCCGAAAGCGATGGAAGTAGAGCGATAGAGGTGGCGAGATTCATTCGTGAAGTTCGTGACGAGAAGCTCAGAGTGACCATTGCTGAGAATAATTAAGCTTCGAGCTGCACAGATGCCATGAGAAAATAAAAGAGAACGGTTGCTTTCAGCTATTATCGGCCCGTCACGAAGCCCGTCGCACACAACACTCACAAACACGCTGGAGCGGGGAGGCACTGAAACACACTCGGCTGAAACTCGTAGGGCGCACGTACGTTGGCCATCGGTGGGGCTGGCAGCCGCTTTCTCCGTTGAGAACGAGACCGTTCGTTGTCGGAGATCGATGATGGCGCCATATTCCCGCAGGAAATCCACACCGAGAATCAAATCACGAGAACATTCCCGGAGAACGACGCAGCTGACAACGAACGTTGACGTACGAATCTGGATTCTAGCCGTGAACTGTCCAATAGCAGTAATTACATGCCCCCAGCCATGCGTATCTGCGTGCTACACCATGGTGTCATAACCTTCCTAAGATGCGCTGCCAGTTTCCCACTCAAAATCGAAAAGTCTGCTCCGGTATCCACTAAAGCGCTGAGGTTATGGCCATCGATGCACACAGGGATGTCTAGCGATAGCCGGTCTCGTGAACCAAATGCTGTCGTTTCTGCTCCAAAATTCATATCTGTTCTCATTGGGGGGACTTCTTTGTGCTGATATTTAGCGGCCCCGCCCCAGGAGGTCGCTCTACTCAGTTTTCCCGGTGGGGGCTTGGCGAGCGACCAGGCGGTACTCGCGGGAAGTCACCAGTTGTTGAAGGGGATTGCCGACGTGGGGATGGAGACCTGGATTGTCGGCGCGCCATCCGGAGGCTCTCTTGCGCGAGGTTGTTTCCAATGTCACGAGGTAGTTGACCGAACGTGCGTCTAGGTGCGTTGGTGTAAAAACCCTCCGGTCCGAGTTCCCGATAAGGGCACCACCGGAAAATGTGACCAGGTTCCCCACAGTGGTAGCGAAGGCGGCGGCTCCGAGGGGCCCGCTAGACGTCCGTTCGTCGAATGTTTAACCGCGGTGGCCGCACGTACCGCGTTGGCTGCTGTGCAGGAATGTATTGCGTTGACTGCTGGACGGGCATGCACTGGGTTGGTGGTAACGTAGACAACAGAACTTGTGCGGGAACTGGGTGTAGGAGAATGTCAGCGTAAGTCGGGCGAGAATAATCAGGAGCAGGGGTACTTTGAGCTTCAGCAACATGCAGAGATGGCTGCGTGACTTGCTGAATCTCTTCGCGGATCATATGTGCGAGAGAATCACCCCTCGGTTGGAACGTGCCACAAACCTTCTGCAGTTTCTCGCATACAATTGCACGAATAAGATCTCGGAGGTGTTCAGTATTGCTTACAGCAGCTGTAAGAGGCTCGGCAGCAGTCGTAGCGAGGATTGGGCTGTCGTAGACCGCCGAGCGGCGCTGGTGTAAGATCTTTTCCATGGTGACCGCCTCTGTTAAAAATGAGGCTACCGTAGTTGGTGGGCTACGTACATGACCAGCAAAAACCTGTTCTTTAACCCCATGTATCAGGTGGCGCAGCTTTCTGTCTTCAGACACGTTGGGATCCGCACGTCGAAATAGTTTCGTCATGTCCTCAACATACATCATGATGGACTCGTTTGGCATCTGTTTCCGAGATTGTAGAGCACGTTCTGCTCGTTCGCGCCTATCCAGGCTGACATACGCCTCTATGATAAGACGGCGGAACTGAGGCCATGATGTTAATGTGCCTTCTCGGTTCTCATACTATGTCAAAGCATGGTCTTCCAGGCAGAAAATGGCGTTCCGTAGCTTTAAGTTGTCGTCCCACTGATTAAAGGATGCGACTGGTTCGAACTGAGTTAGCCAATCCTCAACGTCTTCATGCGCAGTACCATGGAACGATTTCGGCACTCGGGGGTTTTGATAGTAAACAGGAGTACCTTGCATGACTGACGTAGTGCTTTGCGTGGCTGGCCGGAGGCTCGTTGTTGAAGTGGACTCCAAGGGCCCGTGTTCGGGAGGAAGGCCCAGGTTCCCCCGGCTGACGCGATGAACTGGCGTGTCCACAGGCAAAAGCTCGGTGTCGTTGGTTCGTGGAGGGGTGTGCGACATTGAGAGGACAATTACCCAGCACCTCCACCAAAACTGTCACGAAGACAGCGATTTATGGGAATCGGCAACAGGGGGCAGATACACACAGTCAAGATAGAGGTTCCAAGGAAACGGTAACACAAAGACACAAGCTCAAGAGTCCACAGTCCTAGCTAGCCGAAGCGCGCGACAGTCTCCAACTTCTTCCTCTTTCAAGCGCTACCTCGAACCGTCAGGTGGCAATATTATTGTAGTCATATTTGTATAACCACGTATGAAAATTATAAACGGACACAGTGCTGCTTAGTATCTTTCTTAGCTGGACTATTTAGTATTATTTTAGATGTTGAAAGTGTCTTCAGTATTGTACACCTCTTTTCATATGCTGATAATAGTTCTGATGGAAGGATGGAGAGAAAATTTTCTGTATAATAACTGAATGATTTTCTATTATCTGCTACATGCTTGTATTTCAATTCTTTCGATATTAAGAGCCCCGCCTTGCATTCCTACTCGATTAGTTTGCTACGTGCACCGAAGAAGTAATCGTAAATCTTGAGCGATACTAATACAAATGACAAGTTCGACTCGTAACCAAATGTTAGTGCATATATATTTAAATATAAAACGTTCACAGCTACCCTACGCTCAATATACAAAGTATCTGCGATTCTATCCTTTAGCACTAGCAGACTTAGTATCAGGAGATACGTGGTTGCTAGTACTCGAATCTGCCATATATATAGGAAATCATAAATGCTATTGCCTGGTATCATGTATTCGAACGCGATATCCATCCAATATATATTGAGCATGAAAACGTGAGACGCGATGCTATATTGCGCATTATTTGGTCTACGGCTTAGAAAATGAAAATACTGCCTATATATTGTAAATACATATAACGTGAGTCTTCGAACATGTAATAAATTCGGTATCCCAACTATGCAGGATATATGACCAATTGGAAATTCTTCATCTTTCATAAATTCCAATGGCGGCACACCAACTCGCGATTGCCTAAATTTTTTCTGCTAGTAATATAAACACCTACACCGTATACGGGAGCATTGAAACATTTAACTGAGGATGCAGTTAACAATTCCCGACAAAAATTCATTACGTTGCTAATTTTAAAATGTTTGTTTAGTTCCACCACGTCCGACCGCCTGATTAATGATGCGTCTTTAATTTGAAATGGTTCATGTACGCTCCCTAGATTAAAAGCTGACTTATTACATCTCAGCCGTAATTGCGGCCGTTGCGTGAATGTACAGTATTACTATATAGAAACACAACCACGTTGTCCATAATTTTCACGAATATGTTTCTGATATTGGCGCGAAGTAATCATCGATACGGGCTATCGCATTTCTTTCTTTAGTATCTAGGATGCATAGACTAGCATTAGCTAAATGAGCACTGAATTCGCTATCTTTCAAATTATAATATTGAAAAAATAGCGAAAAATGTGCAATTCTATGTCATTTTTGACGTGAATAATATCTTTATGAGCGATTATTTTATTGCCCCCCCCCCCCATAGCTGTATGTATCGGTTTTGCTACCTTAGTATGGTCGAATAAACCACGTATTGTAGAATCACTCTAATGACTTATCAGCATCCTGTACGCGGTCGCGGACACTGCCGGCACGCTTGTCCACTCCGTCAGCATAAAGTCCCGACACGCTGAAGTGGCCGAAGAATCAGCAATCGCATTTGCCATATCTGATCCCGATTGCGGGATCGTTATCAGTGACTCGCGCACGGCAATAAAGAATTACGCCCAGGGGAGAATATTCGTGCAAACCTGTCAAATAATTAAGGACTTGAAACTCTCACCGGACAACAGGGTTGAACTAGTTTGGTTCCTGGCACATATGGGGAACGTCTCTCCGCATATCACCTACCTCAACGAAGTCGCTCACTCCGTAGCACGAGGTCTCGCGTACCATGCTGAAAAGAGTCATGGCGAAGAAGGGGGGAGAGAGAGGATGACTAGCTTTAATGACTTAACCAAAGCCTTCTACCTGGCCCACTGGACCTTCCCTCCGCCTAGCATGCAGAACTCAGGCTGTCGCGTGGAGGCAATTACAAATGCATACCCGAACCCGCTGCTGTACAACAAGATTTACCCTGAAATATATGATACCAACACATGCAAGGTCTGCAAGAAAAACATAGCAAAACTTAACCACATACTGTGGGAGTGCAAAGCACAACTGAAAGCGTTAATCCCGAAACCCCCTCGTCGAGGTGGTCAGCCGCTCTGCGCAGCTCTAGCCTCAACGACCAACTCTGGGCCGTCCAGCAGGCCCTCATGGCGGCGAAGAGACAAGATCTCGACGTTCCCACGTGGGAGACCTAGGACCGGTCGCGTTAAACCCTGCCTGTCACGCGCTCGGTAATCACCGGAGGTCATCACCGAGACATGATAAAAAGGGGGGTGGTCGTTCGATGCCCGGCGTAGCCGGTAAGCAAACATGGAGAATGAGACAAAGACGCGTTGACTTCAAACAACAATAAGGAGACGTTTATAGGCTCAGAAGAAGCAATACACAAAACATTTAGAGGACAGCAATTAACATTCTAAAAGGCAACGACACGACTGAAGAAGCAATCGAATTAAATACTCCGAATTACGTGTACATGCATCATGCTTTTTCGGAATGGAAGTAACAATTCAAGTAACAGCAAGGGAAAGAAAGTTCGGAGAAGTTTCGAACATACAATTGACCGGGGAACGCGACGGCAGTCTATCACTGGGACGCCGCAGACGGGCGGCAGTCGAAGGTGACGATCCTTCCGGTGCAGCTTGCGGTGTGAGGATGCGGTGCCGGCGGCGGCGCTCGGGTGCCCCCCGGGAGTACGCGGCAGCTCGGGATTCCTTCTTCGGGAGCGAACTGGGCGGACTGACTTTGGGGCCTTGGCGGTTCCTTTTTAAATCCTTGTCGACGATGCCTTGTGCGCAGGGTCGGAGTCCAAAACAAAACATACACTTAGAGCGCACAAAGTAGTTCACTCACAGAGGAAGGCTACGTAGAAACACCACACTTTAGCACTGCATGGCCGCCATCTTAGGTTTGAAAAAACTAACGCACAACCAAAACAACAGTCATGTACGCCTTCGGTTCTTCTGGGGGTCCCATTGCCAGGGAAAAAGAATATACGGATATACAAAGGATGTTCTATACTTTGGACGTAGGAGGGGCGACTTTGAGTGGGGAACGTACGACACGGGCAGCACGTGCTCTTCTGCTCGAGCACGGAGAGAGTTGGAGCTAACACAGGGAAAGCTATACTGTTCCGAGGCAACGTGCACGTACGCGTTCTTGCACGCTCGACCGATGGTCACATATACAGGTCCCGTAAACATATGGGGTTTACGGAACAACAATTAGGCGTTTTTATAAATGCAACATGGGCAAATAATGAATGCCGCCTATTCTGTGACACTGCCGGACACCAAATCAAGTTATTCCTCCTCCTCCTATCCTGTACGCGGCGCATCCGTGCAATAAGCATAACACCTCTTGAACCAGAGTACAGTTGAGAGAGCAAAAATGTGTGCACCAATTCGCCCATGTAACAATATGCACCAACTAGCCCAGGAGGAACTCTTTTACTGAAGGAAGGGTGTGACGGCTGTGGCGACACCAGAGCAAACTATCGCAATATATATATATATATATATATATATATATATATATATATATATATATATATATATATATATTGTCACATAGCCGTTTAGGCCCGTAACCAGAAGGTTGGGTTTTAACGGGGGGTTGAGCTAGCAGGCGCAGAAGAGCAGGTCCGGAGCACAGAGAGCTAACTTCAGCTTCTTCTCGAACGCCACGGGGCACTTCGAGTCCGCGCACGAGACTCTCAATGAGCAGCCGCCTAGCGGCTGCTATTGCACACGCTACATTACCCCCCTCTCTAAAAAAAAAATAAATGTCAACTTGATGAATTCGAAAGCAGAGATAAAAAAAAATAAAGCAAGAAACATGCGGTAGGCGGTGCGCTAATTTCCTCGCGAAAAGTACGGCTTCATGCGCACGACATGGACAACCTCGGATTTCTGCTAGCGACGAGTAGAAGAAAAGCCGTCCGGAAGCACTTGGTACGTGACGTCGCTCAGCTGACGGAGCACTTTGTATGGGCCAAAGTACTGCTTCAGAAGTTTTTCGGATAGTCCCCGACGTCGAATCGGAGTCCAAAGCCATACTCTATCGCCCGGTTCGAAAGTCACTACACGGTGACGGTGATCGTAACGCTGGGCGTCTCGACCTTGCTGGTTCCGGAAGCGTGCCCTCGCCAGC
The DNA here is from genome assembly GCF_055883805.1 of Amblyomma maculatum. Taxonomy (NCBI): domain Eukaryota; kingdom Metazoa; phylum Arthropoda; class Arachnida; order Ixodida; family Ixodidae; genus Amblyomma; species Amblyomma maculatum. The sequence continues at coordinate 74,159,667 of NC_139352.1, read as the reverse complement.
TGTCGCGCTTCTTCTGCGCGTTGAGTGAACTCCTCGGCGCCAACGTCGAGGTCACGGCCGTCGTGGGGCAACATGGCTTCGAGCATTGTCGAAACTTCGCGGCCATACAATAAGGAGAACGGCGTCATTTGCGCTGTTTCCTGCTGCGCCGTGTTGTACGCAAACGTGACGTACGGCAGGACGTCATCCCAAGACCGATGTTCAACATCCACGTACATGGTCATCATGTCGGCGAGAGTTTTGTTCAGACGTTCTGTCAAGCCATTAGTTTGTGGATGGTAGGTGGTTGACCTTCGATGGGTAGTGCCGCTTAGTTGCATGACAGATTCCAGTAGCTTGGCAGTGAAAGCAGTGCCTCGGTCCGTTATTATAACTGTCGGGGCGCCGTGCCTCAGGACGATGCGTTCGATGAAAAATTTCGCTGCCTCGATTGCTGTATCGCGCTGGAGAGCCTTCGTTTCAGCGTAACGCGTGAGGTAATCTGTAGCGACAATTATCCACCTGTTGCCCGAATCAGAAATTGGAAAAGGACCCAACAGATCCATGCCAACTTGTTCGAATGGGTATCTTGGCATTTGAACAGAATGCAGTAAACCGGCCGGTTTCACAGGCGGTGTTTTCCGTCGCTGGCAATCATGCCATGTGCTCACGTAATGTCGTACTGCGGCCGCAAGGTTTGGCCAGTAATAACTCTTTTTAATTCGGGCCAGAGTTCGAGCATATCCCAGGTGACCCGCGGTGGGCTCGTCATGACATGCCTGTAAGATTTCTTCGCGAAGAGACTCTGGTACGATGAGGAGGTAATCTCTTCCCGTCGGAGCGAAGTTGATCTTGTATAAAACATTGTTTCGCATGCAAAACGATGAATGCGTTCTGGCGAAGAGACGGGGAACTTCTGTAGAGCGCGCTTCCAGAAAATTAATAAGTGGTGCGAGAGCCGGGTCGTCACGTTGCTGCTGCGAAACAGTGAGCGCGTCGACGGCTGCGATAAGGGGGAAGTCTGGTTCTTCGTCTTCCCGCGCAGCCTCGACAGGTGAACGGGACAAGCAGTCAGCGTCGTTGTGCTGACGTCCAGACTTATGCATGATGGTCATGTCGAACTCCTGTAGCCGTAAAATTCATCGTGCAAGGCGTCCGGAGGGGTCTCGCAAGTTCGTTAACCAGCACAAAGAATGATGGTCACTCACAACCCGGAAGTGCCGGCCATAAAGATAGGGTCGAAATTTCATCACCGCTCATACAACAGCCAGATATTCTTTTTCGGTGGTGGAATAGTTTGATTCGGCACGGGACAAAGTCCGGCTGGCGTATGCGATAACTCGCTCGGCACCGTCTTGCCACTGGACGAGTACAGCGCCTAGACCCACGTTGCTGACACCTGTGTGGACCAGAGTCTCGGCATTCGCATCGAAATGGGCAAGCACAGGTGTTGTCTGCAAGCGGTGCCGTAACTCGTCGGATGCCTTTTGCTCTTCGTCCGTCCAGGTGAAGGTGACATCATCCCGGGTGAGACGTGTCAACGGAGCTGCATTGCGCGAAAAGTTTTCAATAAACCTGCGGTAATAGGCGCAGAGGCCCAAGAAACGGCGAACTGTCTTCTTGTTACATGGAGTAGGGAATTTGGTGACGGCTGTTATTTTAGCGGGATCGGGACGAACTCCTCGATGGCTGACGACGTGGCCCAAGAACAGGAACTCCTCATAGCCAAAGTGACACTTTTGTGGTTTTAACGTGAAGCCGGCAGATCTGATAGCCCGTAGCACAGCAGAGAGACGTTGGAGGTGTTCCTCGAACGTTGATGAAAACACAACGTCGTCCAGGTAGACTAGACACATCTGCCATTTAAGACCAGATAGAACTGCTGTCCATCATTCGCTGGAATGTCGCTGGAGCGGAGCACAATCCGAAAGGTAGGACTTTGAATTCATAAAGTCCGTTGGGCGTGACAAACGCTGTCTTCTCGCGATCACGTTCATAGACTTCGATCTGCCAGTAACCGCTCTTAAGATCAAGCGATGAAAAGTAGCGCGCGTGGCGCAACCGGTCTAATGAGTCATCAATGCGTGGCAGCGGGTAGACGTCTTTTTTTGTGACCTGACTGAGCTTACGGTAGTCCACACAGAACCTTAAACTTCCGTCTTTCTTCTTAACGAGGACAACAGGCGAAGCCCAGGGACTCCTCGATGGTTGTATGACACCGTCATTTAACATCTCGTCTACCTGTTGAGCAATGATTTCGCGTTCCCGCGGTGACACTCGGTAGGGGTTCTGTCGGACTGGTCGGGTGCGGTCGTCGGTTATTATGCGGTGCTTGGTCAAGGGCGTCTGTTTAACCGCGGAGGCGGATGAGAAGCAGTCTTGAAACTGAAAGAGTAGCCCGACGAGTCTGTCCCTCTCTGCCGGTGATAGAGCGGGATTCACATCAGGGTCGAAGTTGGGCGTTTGGCTGGCAGACGTGTTGGTCTCAAGAACAAAGCAGTCGTGGGCTGCTTCTGCGACACCTTCAAAGTAGGCTACCGTGGTGCCTTTAGCGATGCGTTGGCGTTCGTTCCCGAAGTTCGTAATCAGCACGTGAGCTAGACCATTAGTCAGGTGAACTATACCGCGTGCAACACAGACTCCATGACGTAACAGAAGCTCTGTGTTCTGTTCGGCAACTCCGGCAGCACAGAACTGGTCGTCGCACCTGACTGTGACGAGAGCAGACGAACGTGGCGGTATAGATACATCCGCGTCAACGATGCGTAAAGGTGCGTGGCGTCGTTCGGAGTCAGCGGTCGTCGTTGCAGGCGTCGAAAACGTGACAGTATGGCGAGGAACATTAATAATGGCCCCATGCTCACGTAAAAAGTCCATGCCGAGTATGAGGTCCTTGCAGCAGTGCGGCAGGATAACAAAAACGGCTACAAAGGCTGAGTCGGCGATGGTTACTCGGGTAGTACATCGTCCGAGAGGCATCATAAGGTGACCGCCAGCAGTACGAATTTGCGGCCCCAGCCATTCAGTTTTAACCTTGGAGAGCCGATCTGCGAAATTCTTGCTTATTATTGAAAAGTCTGCTCCGGTGTTTAACAAAACGGTTACAGGGTGTCCGTCGACGAGAATGGAAAGGTCGGCGCTGACAACGTGATCGGCTTGAGGTTGATTTGGAGTTTCGGGTTCATGCGGCGGCGGAGGCATCGTAGTTACAGCATCGGGCTCAGTCGTCACGGGAGGGTCTTCGGGACATTGATTCCATTCGTTAGCAACCTGCCCCCTGAGGTCGCCGCCTTTAGTTTCCTCGGTGTGGGCTTGGCGACCGGCGCCTCGGCACATGATTAAACTCACGGCGGCCGGGTGACGAGCAGCGCACAGGAGAAGACTGTGTACTGTCGTTCGAAGAAGTTGCACGGGTTGCCAGATATTCTTCGATTTCTGGAGGGCGTTCGCCGACCCGGGGACACGGGGAATCACGAGCACAACCCCGAAGACCGAGTTCACGGTATGGACAACGACGGTACAAGTGGCCGGGTTCTCCGCAGTGGTAGCACAGCGGCCGTTTGCGAGGAGTGCGCCAGACGTCTGCCTTCCGAACCGGTTGCTGCATGACGGGGCTCTGCTGGGATGGCGGCTGGTAGAACAGTGGCTGAGGAGCGGACGGCTGCATGACGAGGCTCTGCTGGGATGGCGGCTGGTAGGATGGTTGGTAGAACGGTGGCTGCAAAGTGGGCAGCGGCTGTGCTTCGAAACGAAGCTGTTGCGCAGGAGGCACTGCAGGCCGACGAAGAGCCGCTGCATAGTTCATAGAACGTGGCTCCGAGAGTGACTCAGGCGGTGACAATGTTTGACGTATTTCTTCCCGCACGGCTTCGGCGACAGCCACGGCAGTCGGGTTAGGCGATCCAAGATTGAACTTGAGGGGCTCCTCGCGAACTACCTCGCGGATCAGCTCACGCAGAGAGTGATCTTCAGTGGACCCGCTCAATGTGGCCACACTGCTGAAGGGCTGACCACAGGCAGACTCCGTGCGCCGGTATCTTTGCTGCAGGGCTCGCTCAATGATGGTAGCTTCATTGATGAAGTCCGCGACGGTTTGAGGTTGACTCCGAACCAGACCAGCGAAGAGGGGTTCTTTTACGCACTGCATCAGGTGGCGCAACTTCGCTGATTCCGTCATGTCGGGATCAGCCCGTCGGCAAAGACGCGTCACGTCCTCGGCGAACATGGCCACACTTTCGTTAGGTAGTTGCACACGAACTTCTAGGAGGCGGCGTGCGCGATCACGGCGGTCGTGGTTGGCAAAGGTTTCCCGCAGCTGCTGGCGAAAGGAATCCCAGTTTTGAAGGCTGGCCACCCTATTCTCATACCACATTTTAGCACAGTCTTCAAGCGCGAAATATACATTGCGCAGCTTCTGAGCCGGGTTCCACTGATTAAATTGCGCCACTCGCTCGAACTGGTCGATCCAGTCGTCGACATCTTCCCCAGTACCGCCATGGAAACTGGGGGGCGTACGAGGCTGCTGAAGCTGCAACTGATGCTGACTTGCCTGGACCATTGCAGAAGTGTCTAACTGCTGGTCAGCTGGCGTCGGTTCAGGTAGAGGAGCGAATTCCGGCGCCAGACCCCGGAGGCGACGGCTGCAGCGATGAACGGGTGTAGATACGAGCGGAAGCCGGTTGGGACTCGATGAGCGGCTGCGAGAGGCCCGAGACATGTAGTTCAAGGCCTCACCTCCACCAGTGTCACGTAGCCGTTTAGGCCCGTAACCATAATGCTGGGTTTTAACGGGGGGTTGAGCTAGCAGGCGCAGAAGAGCAGGTCTTCACGAACGCCACGGGGCACTTCTTCGAGTCCGCGCACGAGACTCTCGATGAGCAGCCGCCTAGCGACTGCTGTTGCACACGCTACAATATATATATATATATATATATATATATCGGCTCGGGCAGCAATGACACCTGTAGCGCCATCTCGCAGTTATGTGAAGAGCGAGAACGCAATCGGCACAGCCTCCACGATAAAGCAGTAGTTCCCCAAGGCGTTCAAGATTGCTGTCTACCAATCGTTGGGTGCCTTGATGGCCAGAGCCGCGGGCACCGAAGCAAGGTGTCTCGATGTCTCCATGACTCGATGAACGTTTTCAGCGCGTGGTTTACGAGGTCTTCAGCATGGCGGTCTACAGGTACCCTAACCACATGATGCTAACCAAGCTTAGAACTGCTTCACTTGGTACGATGCGCACGAGAAAATGTGGTCCAGTCGCACTGACGTTGCCATGCCAATAACAATGCTCATTTCAAAGGCTTGGAGTGCATGTCCAATGATTTCAGTCAGTGCGACGGGTTGTATCTTTGGTTCCGGAGCAATAATTTGCAGAAAATAAACGTGAGACATGTTGCAATATCTTTATTTTATTTGATAATTATAACACACATTATGAAGAAAAACGTTTTGAAGCTTTCCCTCTTTACGCAACCACGATCAGTGTGATTTCGATTTGATATATACTATGTTATGCTTATGCTAAGACAAATGTGGCAGAAGAACATGATACTATAGGACGTTCGCCGAAAGGGCTCAAACCCTAATGCAAAGTGGATAGCATTCACATCGGCCAACAAGTGAACCGCGAGAGCTTTACGTTACGACGTACTACAACTCAAAGCGTAAGCGCAGTGTGCGACTCCAGAGGTGTTTGCCCGTGCTAGAGGTATTCCCAGCCCACGACCTACGGGGCGCTTTTTCCGCCTATTTGTGTTCGGTTTGTATTTGAAAATAATAGTATTTACGCGCTGCTACACTTGAGAGGTTTGAAGCATGTATTGAACGTCCCGCGCATACGAAACCACCACATATATACAAAGAAACTCGCGGCCGATCTCGATAGAGAGCGCGCTCGAGACCGGCCGTGAGAAACTAAAGATGCTTCGTACAAGTGCCGCTACGCGGCAGCACATGTTCCGCTTGCTCGAACCGCACAGTGTAATGTATGCGGTCCGAGCCTTCGAATGTCACTCTTGTCAGGCTACGTATTTCATGCAGTTCTACCCCGCAAGGGCACCTTGTGTAAACTAAGTGTTGGTACTTGGTGCCACCACGGACCCTGAGCCCCCATACCGAAGCTGTAATCCGTACCGTGGCGATAGGTTGAGAGGTGTAGGGAAGAAACCTTGAACGGTGGCGGTCGAGGCCATGGTCAAGTCTCGGCCGATGGCCTCCTCGCCTGTCCACCAGGCGAGGGGCTCCGGGACCTTACTCTGCGTATAAGAGTGAACCAGATGCGACATATATTAGGACCCCTTAAACTATCCATACTGCATGGAAAAACTACCTTTAAAAAAACCTGATCGACCCCCGAAAAGGAGTCGCACCGAAGTGACGCAAAAAATCACGACACCAACTGAGAACTTTCCAAAATACCTTTTCTTGAACTCTATAACCGAATCTAAACCAGTAAATGAACTGCCAGTCTTTCTGATTGCAAACTCTCTGAAGGCCATCATTGGGGCAAACTATAAAGCGAAAAAACTAGGATCTGGTGACCTGCTAATAGAGGTATCAGACAAAAGTCAGTCTGACAACCTCCTCACAACAAAAACATTTGCTCACCTTGATGGTCAAGTATCACTCCACCGCAGTCTTAACAGCTGCCAGGGAGTGGTTTCTGAGCGAGACCTCCTAAACGAAACAGAATCAGATCTCTTTGAGAGCCTACAGAAACAAGGTGTAACAGCAGTACGAAGAATAACAATCAGGCGAAAGAATGAAGAAATAAAAACGAAACATATTGTTCTCACCTTCAACCGGAGCACACTTCCTGAATTTATCAATGTGGAATTCATCCGATGCAAGGTTAGCCCATACATACCAAGCCCACGCAGGTGCTTCAAGTGTCAGCGGTACGGGCATGGTAGCCAGACATGTCGAGGACGCCTTACATGTGCAAAATGCAGCGCACATGACCATGCAACAGATAAATGCAGTGCAACTGACTACAAATGTGTGAACTTTGAGGGCACCCACCCTGCATACTCGCGATCCTGTGCAGCCCTTCAGGCCGAAAAGGAAGTAATCAATATAAATGTAACTGAGAAGATAACATACTGAGAGGCGCGGAAAAAGCACAGAATGCTTTCCTCCGCTCCCTATGCTGACGCAGCCCGCAGAGGGGCCAGGCCGCGGCTAGTAACGGTGGGCACGCAGTGCAATGCTGCTGACGTGCTCCCACCACGGCTCCTCACTAAGCAGCCACCGGCTGCACCAATCTTTGCAATCCCGGAGGTCACTTTCCTCCAGACGTCCGGGACACCAAAGACATCCGAGAGTGACTTGGTTCTCTTGAAAAACCTCCTGTCTCCATGCCTTCACCAGAGGCGATGGAGGTGAGCATGGACTCCGCAGCGTCAGCGGCGCCTAGGGAGTCCGCCAATGAGAGGCGGGGCCTGCTAGACCGCCTCAAATAAAAAAAAAAAAAAAACACCCGCCAGTTAAGCCCCCTGATAAGGGTGGCGAATCTTAACCCTACTCTATATTCTTTCCACACCTACCAAAATGGCTACCGAGAGCATCATTTATTGGAACTGTCGAGGACTTCTAAAAAATCTGGATGACATATATGAAATGCTCGCCGAACACCAACCAAACATAGGTTGTCTGCAAGAAACGCATCTGAAACCAACAGACACAAGTTTTCTCAAGCAGTATCGCGTATTCAGGAAAGATAGGCAAGGTAGTACTCACCCCTCCGGTGGCGTTGCCATTGTAACACAAAAGTAAATCGCTTGTCGAAACATCTCGCTTAACACAGACTTAGAGGCAGTGGCAATACAAGCCTTAATATTCGGTAAAATAACAACGGTATGTTCGCTGTATATTCCGCCAGATCATAGACTATGAACAAAAATTTTGAAAAGCTGATTGACCAACTCCCAGAACCATGGCTGCTGGTCGGAGACTTTAATGCCCACCACCCATTATGGGGATGTACAAGAACGGACTTCCGAGGTTCACTAATTGAAAAATTTTTGTTGTCCTCAGGATCATGTTTACTCAGCTCAAAACAGCCAACATACTACAGCTCAGCTCGTAATACGTACACAGCCATTGATTTAGCCATTGGCTCTCCGATGCTCTTGGCAGCTACAGAGTGCGTTGTTATTGACAATCTATATGGAAGTGACCATTTTCCCATCTCTGTGAAGTACACAGGCAATAAAAATGTAAATGCATCTAGTCCCAGGAAATTTAAAGAATATGCGGCCAACTGGGAGATGTTGAGGGAGCACTCAGCTCTGCCCTGTTCATCAGTTACTGCCTTAGGCGTTGACGAATCTCAACTCTTGATCACGCTGCCCATTATAGATGCTGCAGAAAAACACATCCCACAAATATCAAGTAAGACGCGAAACAAACGAAGGCCGTGGTAGAATGCAGAATGTAAGACTGCCCGTGAAACACAAAACAAGGCATGGTCGAAGTTACGCCGATACCCCACGGCTGAAAACCTAATAGGATTTAAGCGTGCAAAGGCAAATGGCAAACGTGTTCGACGCATCTCCAAGCGAGAAAGCTGGCCATCATTCCTTTCTTCTGTGAACTCTTATTCTGATGCTCACAAAGTATACAACAGAATAAGAGCACTCAAAGGATATAGCGCAATCCCAACGCCCCTTGTCAGCACCAGTGGTGACTCTCTTGAACACCAAGCAGACACACTAGGGCAACACTTCGAATACGTATTCAGCTCAGCGCACTATACAGATTCCTTTTTGCGGCACAAGGTAACTGAGGAGAGGAAGCCTATATGTGATAAAAGACCGTGCACAGGAGGGTACAATAGCCCATTCACCATGCAGGAGCTGAAGATTGCACTTGGCACATGTGGGAACACAGCACCAGGTCCTGACAGGATCACATATGGAATGCTCAAGCACCTGCATACGGACACGCTTGACACCTTACTCTTCCTGTATAATAAAATATGGGCCACAGGACACTTTCCTAAAGCATGGAAGGAAGCGATCATTATCCCGATATTAAAACTCGGAAAAGAACCCACTCTTGCTGCCAGTTATCGGCCTATTGCTCTAACCAGCTGCTTATGCAAGCTTTTTGAAAAAATGGTAAATCGCCGCCTTCTACATTTCCTTGAATACAATGGTCTTCTTCATTAAAACCAAGCTGGTTTTAGAGCTGGGCGGTCAACAGCTGATCAGCTCATTGCAAATGAGTCATATGCAAGGGATGTTTTTGCACACAAACAGCATTGTTATTCTGTCTTTTTCGATCTTGAAAAAGCATATGATACCACTTGGCGCTATGGTATCATCCGCGACCTCTCCTCTCTTGGTATCACAGGGAACATGTTGAATACAATACGAAGTTACTTGTCTGAACGATCCTTCAAAGTTCGTGTTGGCAATGTATACTCAAAGAAGTACATACAGGAAAATGGTGTCCCTCAAGGTGGTGTTCTCAGTTGCACACTTTTCATAGTCAAAATGAACTCCTTAAAAAGTGTGTTGCCAAAAACCATTTCTTGCTCTGTATATGTTGTTGACATCCAGATAAGCTTCAAATCTTGCAACTTGGCCATCTGTGAACGACAGATTCAGCCAGGTGTTAACAAATTGTCCAGGTGGGCTGATGACAATGGGTTTAAATTTAACTCTGAAAAAAGTGTGTGTGTACTTTTCTCTAAGCAGCGTGGCGTCAGACCCGACCCCAACATTACATTGAATGGTCAGAGCCTAGCCCTTAAAAAGGAACATAAATTTCTTGGCGTAGTTTTTGATGAAAAACTTTCCTTCATTGCCCACATAAAACAGCTGCGACTGAAGTGTCTCAAAGCAATGAATCTGCTAAAAATCCTCACTCACCTTTCATGGGGCACAGACCGCGACTGCCTTCTGAATAGTGCAATTCTATCACGCATTGACTATGGCTAGATGGTCTATGGGTCCGCATCATCCTCTGCTCTGAAATTGCTTGATCCCGTGCACCACCTCGGCCTTCGCCTCGCCACGGGTGCTTTTCGAACTAGCCCAATTGCAGCCCAATTGCTAGCCTTTATGTCGAACCCCGCCGGGGTGGTGCAGTGGTAAGACGCCCGACTACTGTGCCGGAGTACCCGGGTTCGAACCCGACCTCGGTGGCTGCGTTTCGAAGGAGGCGAAACGGAGTGGCGTCCGTGTGCTGTGCGATGTCAGTGCACGTTAAAGAACCCCAGGTGGTCGAAATTTCGGAGTCCTCCACTACGGCGTCTCTCATAGCCTTAGTCGCTTTGGGACGTTAAACCCCACAAACCAACCAACCTTTACGTCGAGGCGAACCGATGTTCACTGCAACGAAGAAGAGAATTTACTTGTATAACTTATGCTATGAAGGTTCTATGCCAACTAGATCATCCATGTCGCCGGCTCCTGCTTGACAAAACTAGCACTGCACTTTTCTCAAGAAAACCATCTCTGACACCACCATATTCAATCAGAGTTACCACTCATATTGAACATCTGGACGTTCCAGTTGCCAGTCTTCATACAACTACCATAAAAAACTTAATTCCTCCTTGGGAAATGCACACTGGTAATTGTGACCTGCGTTTCTTGAAGTGGGGAAGCACGCATCCCCTACTGCCATACAGCAGCACTTCATGTCACACTTCAGGAGAAGTACACTTGTGATGAATATTACACTAATGCTTCGAAGTGTGCTCAAGTCTCCTGTGCAGCACATGGACCACAGTTTTCACAGTCAAAAACCCTGAACAGACATACTAGTATATTTACCGCTCAATGCCATGGTATCCTTTTAGCTGCGAGACACATTATAGAAAATAAAATACAGACTTCGATCATCTACACAGACTCCCTCAGTGTTTTAACGTCCCTATCCTTTTGGAAATGGCATAACAAGAACCCAGTCCTGAACTCTCTTTATAACTCCCTTATGTTTGCCCGTAAACTAGAAATTAAAATTAAACTGTGTTGGGTGCCAGGCCACCGCTGTATACCGGGTAACGAGGCAGCTGATAGGCTTGCTGCGTCAGCTGCCCTTCGAAATGACACAGACATTGATAAGATAACTTATCATGACCTCAAGCCACACATAAAAAACATGATTCGGCAACAATGGCAAAAGGAATGGGACACAGCAACAGAAACTAAACTGCACACAATAAAGCCAAGCATAGGCAGGTACACCACAAAAAAACAACACAGATTTAAAGAAGTAGCTCTGTGTAGACTCAGAATTGGTCACACATACACAACGCATACATGTCTTTTAACTAATTCTCCTGCACCGCACTGTTTGAGATGTGGTGATCGGCTCACTGTCATTCATGTTTTAATTATATGTGCACAACTGGAACCAGAAAGAAGACGTCATTTTCCCTCCTTGTACACTCTTCAAATACCTACACACCCATCCATTTTTATTGGTGACAATCCAATATTTCTTTTAAATAAGGTGCTCAAATTTTTATCAGAAATAGGTTTTTTACATGGAATTTTTTATCGACGTGGGTCTCAGCCCGTTCCTCCTTGAGAGGACGGATGAGATCTTTTAAAGCATCTACATATAATTTCTTAATTTTTTTCCCAGCTCATTATTCATCGCAAATGAATTTTAGGCCCTATACACCACTGTTTTTAGTGATATTACAGAGCAAATGCATTTTTAGGCCCTATACACCACTGTTTTTAGTGATATTACAGAGCAAATGCATTTTTAGGCCCTATACACCACTGTTTTTTATCCCTTCATGAAACATTACAACTATCACATTATGAAAACTTCAGTACACTGTTAACCTTGAGTTTGGAACTCTTTGGCCTGAGTCGCCCTTGCGCCACTAAAATCCATCATCATCATCATCATCATCATCATCATCATCATCATCATCATCATCATCATCATCGTCGTCGTCGTCGTCGTCGTCATCATCATCATCATCATCATGCCGTTCTATGGGCGTGGGGATTTTCAGCGTTAGACCTTTGGTGCCTACTATTTAAATTATTATCTTGGTATTCATCACGGATATGGCTCCCTATTTTTTTTATTCAAATAGCGTAAAGGCCCGTTTACGGGCATTACATAGGGGGAGTTATACAGTTGAATAAAAGACAATATGTTCTACACTTTCAATACAGTACGAACTCAAGCACATATAAATGGACAAAATAACAGACCGTGGTTAATAGAAATAACAGAAATGTTGAATTGACGTTCTGCTAAATGCGGCCTATCCATTAAGAATTTGTTTTCCAGAACTTCTTCAGCTTCTTTATGAAAGCATCACGATTTAATGTGGAAACAATATCTTGAGGCAATTTGTTCCAGTGGTGGATGGCAAGGAATAATGGGGAGTGACTAATGAGATGCGTACATGAAAACGTGGGTTCAGTTTTGAAGTTATGATCTAAGCGCGGAAATATCCGGTGGGCGGATCTGATATAACATGCAGCGCGGTGATTTTGTTTATGGGGTGCGCTCGCATCATATGCAATGTTGCCGAAATGGGCATGGCACAGAGGTCTTTCAACCCTTCAGTGGTCGAATGAATAACGCACGGACCTTTAAATAATGATGTTGCGGAAATAATACCAGTGACTGACGCACTCAACGCCAGCACCGGTCTGAACTGTGAGAAACGGGATGAAGAAAGGAGGGGGACGTTGCCTTGGTCAAAGAGGGGTCTCAGACACGTGACCACAGGCCCGCCGTGCCCTAGCTGCCATGTCATGCAGGGTTCTGGCCCTAACGCTTCAATCTATTATTCCAGTCGGTTTGTAATAGTTCATTGTAAAATTCTTTTTTTTTTTCGCTGACAATTTCTGTACTTCATTTCTCGTAAATGTTTCTGCCTTGTGGCTACGGAAATTCAAAGACAAAAAGAGAACGTGGCAAACCATTTTGCTCAGAAGATAACTTGTAGATGTATTGAAAAGTCTAAAATCATCATAGATATCTCGCGCTGCAAAATACATCTACAAGGCATGATTCGATCTTACGTCTACAAGAATCTTAGCAATGCCTGGAAGCTGTCTTAGGCAAGGTGCTTACGTCTGCAGCTGGGCAAGAAAAAATATAAGGCAACGGGTTGACTTCAGCAATTAATTGGCGGTGAATATACCCTACTTCAGAACATCTCACGGCATTTTACAGCTTGTCCTACGGGGCCGCTTATACAGCTACAGTGTAAGATTTAGACTCAGATCGGAAGAGCCCACGATGTCGCCTGGCCATTAGCGACATCTAAGATGAAACTTTGGTTCAGATATGCGGCGAACACCTTCACCCACGTATACCACTCAACACACATCTGACCACTAGACATAAGAAGTCCTTTCAAGATGATCTAAATGTATTAGAGACGACTCAACTGGCCCCAGATACTAGGGACTCCAAAACATTTTCTTTAATGTAGGCAAGATTTCGAGTTTTGTTATTCACCTTTTCAACTTTGATTTCAATGTTGTTATTTTTGTTTGGCCTTAATTCTTTTGTTTTTATTTCGCTCTCTTTAAATGTTGATTTGATGCATACAAGACTTCAAATGTAATGGACAGTTTTAACTGACATACCCATTTTGCCAAAGGAATGCGAACATAATACTTGAAGCTTGAACATAAGCACACAAAAATGTTAGCTATTACACAAGAATTACAATCTTCCACGCATTGGTATCTGCACCATCAAGGTAAAAATTAAGTGCATTAGTATTCGTTCTATTTACTTTCAACTGAAAGGGCTTATAAATATTTTGGGGCTTCGATAAATACAAACACCAACACTAACCCAAAGAACTAGCCTGTCAAATTTGGACGGAAAACCGTTCATATCTAGTCGTCATTCGTGTATCCAGAAAGTCAACCTTTCTTCCAGAAAGGCTAACGGATAGATCGCGAACACATAAATTCCCGTATTTTGACAGGAAAAATGCCTGCACTATCTACAATGCTACTTGATCTCGGTGACGACAGAACATATTAGTCGTTCTCAAAAGTAACGGCGAGAATTCCTTGTCGCTCTTTTTGTTGCTCAAGTTCCGACAATCCGCAATCCAACCGCTTGACGTATCACACCCATTGAGGTCATTCGTATGCTGGTAAGTCGCACATTCAGACTCTGTCCCCTTTGGCCCACATATGAACGCTGTATATACTATACTATTACCTTGCAATAAATGTAGGATGAGATGTGCTTAACACCACATCCCCCCTCTTACCGCATCACTATGGGACGTACCGCATCACTATGGGACTGCAGCATTGATTTGTCTTCTCTCTCCTATTATTGCATTTCACTCAATGAGCAACCCACCTGGGTGGCGCAGTGGTTACGGCGCTGGTTAAGGATGCAAGATTGAATCCCGGCCTCGACGGTCGTTTTTCGACTCGTACCAAAAGCAAGGCGCCCATGTGCTGTGCGATGGCAGGGCCGGATTATCCAGTGTTCAAAATGTTCAAATCAACCGGGCCCTACGTTCTGAAGGGGCCCCCGAGAAACGGAAAATAATGGGCGATTTCGAGGTTTGGTGCGAAAAATAGATCATCCTCTTCCTGACTTCCCGTGTTTAAAATTAGAGTTTATACACTAGAATCTCGAATGCTTCGAACGCTGTTGGCCGTATATCGTGCGTTTAATCTCAAAGCCAGCCTCATATTTCGCCAGTCAAAGTACAAAACGTTGTACTCGCACAAATAGACGAGAAAATACAAATAGATTTAGCTCTTTCTAACTGGCTTCCGTTGATTACAACTGGTCTTAGCTCGTAATCAACTGGCATTAACTGGTTCCAGGATTCTGCCAGCTCGAAGTCAGCGGGCTACAGTTAGGACTGAGTGGGATCCTGATGGAAATCAGCTCTTACCATCTGGTCAACCAACGTACCTTTGCCATTGCTGCTGTTAGATTTAGCAAAAAGTATATAGTTATAGATTATGACTGTTATATCTGACAGACATCTGAGTAATTTGCCGTTGCTGAGAGTGGAGACGCGAAATTGTCAGGGGACGTTGAAGATCTAATCTTGAAACTCCCCCAGCGAAGGGCACGAAAACACTTATAGAAACTTAAATACCTTTCTTCACTAGATTAAATGTGGAATGAAAAAAGCAGGCAATACATACCCAGTTAAATGTTCAGTTGCTGTAGAATGTTTAATCTTATAAGTGCTTCTTTGTGCAAACAGCTAATGCTTCTGCAGAACGTTAGCAGGGTGCTTAATCATGCCTTGTAGACGCGATAGCACAGCTTAAATGTTCACCATATTGTAAAGGAAAGTCCATGCTAGCCAACGAAGATCCGCATAGGGAGTCGGCAAATAGCAGCAATTAACGCTTTCCTATAACCCACAAGGTGGAGCTTAAGCATCCACGTACTTGTCCTGACCACCGTCTTGGCAGCAGGGGCTTCTCGAGGGCACGAACTGCATATGCTATCTCGTAAAATTAAATATCGTTCTTTAAATTGAAAGCAGCAAAGGTGTGTGATATTTGAAAAAGTTTTTCCGTATGTTTAAAAAGTGAAAATTGTGTACGGAATGTCAATATACTGCATTTGTGAATGTGGGCAAGTTGTGTAAATATAAATATAAATATAAATATATATTACTGATTATTTGAGAGTGCAATACCTTCCTCTTGTTCCAGTTTAAATGATGTCCTTTTCTATACGCGCTATCATTTCGAAACGATTTAGCTCCCGGCATTATGTAAGGTTTTGGAGCAATAAACATTGCTTGCTGTACATTAGATCAGCATATGAAACATAATATCGCAGTTCTTGTTTTGTAGAAATACTGTCCTAGGCGAGCCTAATTATTTGCTTAATGAATCAGCAAAACGTGTAGGTAATTAGTAGCGTATTTATAGTCAGAATTCGCGAACAGCTTATGAACAACACCCATCTCTATTTCTTCTGTGGTCACTCGCAGCCAGTCGTGTTGCGCTATCGATATAATAAATAAATAAATAAATAAATAAATAAATAAATAAATAAATAAATAAATAAATAAATAAATAAATAAATAAATAAATAAATAAATAAATAAATAAATAAATAAATAAATAAATAAATAAATAAATAAATAAATAAATAAATAAATAAATACCCACTCTAGAAATTTATTTCTCACGACTGCGCGTTCTAATTTTTGATGGAGGATGTCGTATGTCTTATCCCTCCTGGAGTAGCTCAGACCAGATACCATCTGTCCGTGTTCTCTGCGGAAAGTGCATGCTCAAGAGATGTGCATATCTGTCTACAGTCTATACGAGTGAATATGGCGTGTATTATGTGTTGAAGATTCTGAAACGCTTCAAGCCTCATACACGGCAGTCTGCACGGGGGGTATAGGGGCCGTTTTGATTTGTTTTTAACCGGAACCTCAGTATTGTTAATCCGGCGCTGTGTCAGGGCACGCTAAAGATGGTCGAAATTTCCGGAGTCCTCCACTACGGCGTCTCTCGTAGCCTGAGTCGCTTTGGAACGCTAGCCCCCAACACCAACGAGCAACCTTCTCACTTCCTCTGCTTATCACGGGACGTAGCCACTTTGCTCAAGTCTGATATTTAACTTTTTTTTTGGCTAGACGATGGCAGGGCCTTGAGTCCGCGATCCCATTCTTAATAACATTGGAGACTGATGACGCAAAATTTAACAGCTCTTTTGCTGACAGTGGGTGGTATACCCAACAGAAATGGTTCGGCTTCTTTAACAACATCTAACAAAAAAAAAAAAAGAAGAGAAAAAAAAACCGCAATTCGGGTTCTTGGGGAACCGCCTGTTTGTATTTCAAATACCAGCCCGCTATCCTTAAAGAGCTTTAGTAGGCCAATCATCTTATGTATTACGTAGTTTTCGCAGTCATTGTGAAATATTAAATAGCCGCCTATATGCCGGAAGGCCTTTCTGATAAGGTCATCCGAACATAGAGCTATTGTTTTATCACAAAGCCTAGACAAATATAAGTAGTAGTAGCACACCTTCCCGTTGAATAAAAATTGCAGACGTAGCGCTGCTATTTTCATATCGTTTATGTTCCGTTATCTCAGACGCTCGGACTTGTCAATCAACATTTCTCATTATGAGTCTGTATGGATTGAGCTTGATAAGTAATTTGTGTCACAGGATTCATGAAACATTATCATCGGTTGCTTATATCGGCCTCCTTCATCGTCCGTTACTGATTTCTTTTTTGGCATTCGAAGAAAGTTTCTTTCTTTCCCTGGTTTCTCCGGATGAGGTGCGCACCGTCATTATCAATCGGAAAAATGCAGGCCCGGACTTGCCAACTTGAAGCTAATATCTTCTCTGATTTGCAATGTGTTCTCTTACATCGTCAACTTAATTTTCAAGACAGGCATCTTCCTTAGGGCACTAAAAAAGGTCAAACTAACACCAGTCTTAAAGGCCCACCGTCCATCCTCCGGTCGAAAATATTTTCTTCCGCGGTGACTGTGAGACTTCACCACTAGAAAGCAAGGCCGCAAGATGTTTTTGAAAAGAGTAACTAATAACGCAGTTACAGCCACCGCAATCACCCGATTCTGTCAGGCTTCTCTCCTTCCGTTCCCTCGCAAAGGTTTTTCACTCTCCTGTCCGAGGTCGTCTAGCCTCCGCAAGACAAATTCCCCTTCCTCCTCCGCGTTTGGCGGGAGGTGGGGCGTGGCACTCCGCGAGCGCGGGCAAAAAAGAAAAAAAAAAGAAGAAAAAAAAAAAAAAACGGCCGAGGCAGCGCGCGCCGCTGGATTCAGTCTGGCCGTGGCGAGGGAAAAGCGCGCAGCGAGCGGTAGACACCCATCCTTCTCCCGTCAGTCAGCGAGACGGACCAATGGACGTCGTTCGCGGTACGTACGTCATTATCGTGGCCCGTCGGGCCAGCGCAGGAAACGGGGAAACTGGCTTCCCGGAGGAGAGCATGAGAGAGCTTTGAATTGTATTTTCGATGCTTTGCGGCGCGCATGTCACTGTAGCATTTTGCACAGACTATCTCCGGTACCTGATCGAAACACTGGGCGCCTTTGCTTAAAAGGGCCTTCCCTGGACAGTGGCCCTATAAAAAAAGGTGACAGACGCCTAAAAAGTAACTATCGTCCCATTGTTATTCTTTCCTTTTTTAGCAAAGTCATTGAAAAGTTGTTGGTCGTCCATCTGGCAAATTGCATCACAAAATTTAACATCCTATCTTCTAATCCATTCGGCTTCATGTCTGGTTTTTCAACTGAATTAGCCTTGATTTCTTTATCAGATAACATTAAAGATGCTATTGATTGTGGTCAATTAGCTGACGCGTTATTCATTCATCTGGCGAAGGCATTTGATTCAATCATTCACAGCTTACGTTTTGATAAATTAAATGCCCTTGGTGTATTTGGTTCTGCACTAACATTTATCCGCAGCTACCTACTTAACCGAATTCAAACAGTTTGCATCTCTGATACTTTCTCTACACCAAACATTACTGATGTTGGCGTTCCAGGGCTCCATCCTAGGACCACTTATTTTTCTAATATACATTAATGATCTGCCATCGTGCCTTAAGTCTTCTGAATGTATAATATACGCCGATGATCTTGATTGTCACTTGAAATTTAACTGACATATCGTCCATTCTAAGCAAAACAGCATACGGCATAATGGTGCCCATAAAAGTGCGAAATTACTTCAATTTACACACGCTCATTTCATTCTACTATCATCATAATTATCATCATCAGCCTGATTATACCCACTGCAGGGCGAAGGCCTCTCCCATATTTCTCCACTTAACCCGGTTCTGTGCTAGCTGCACCCACTTGACCCCTGCGAACTTCTTAATCTCATCGGCCCACCTAACTTTCTGCCTCCCCCTGCTACGCTTTCCTTCCCTTGGAATCCAGTTTGTTACCCTCAGCTACCATCGGTTATCCTCTATTCGCACTAAGTGTCCTGCCCATGTCCATTTCTTCTTCTTAATTTCTACTAGAATGTCGTTAACTTGAGTTATTTCTCTGACCCACTCTGCACGCTTTCTATCTCTTAATGTTACCCCTACCATTTTTCGTTCCATAGCCCTCTGGGTTGTCCTCAACTTAAGTAGAACTCTCTTGGTTAGCCTCCACGTTTCAGCCCCATAGGTGAGTACAGGCAAGATGCAACTGTTGTATACTTTCCTCTTGAGCGATACTGGTAAGCTGCTAGTCATAATCTGCGAGTGCTTGCCAAATGCGCTCCATCCCAATCTTATTCTTCTTGATATTTCCTTTTCATGGTCCGGATCTGCGGTTACTACCTGTCCTAAGTAGACATATTCGCCTACTACTTCCAGAATTTCGCTACCTGATGTAAACTGCTGGTCCTTCCCGAGGCTGTTGAACATTACCTTAGTCTTCTGCATATTGATTTTCAAGCCTATACCTTTCTACTTTTTCTGTCTAGGTCATCAATCATTATTTGCAGTTCATCCCCCGAGTTGCTTAGCAAGGCAATATCATCAGCAAATCGCAGGTTACTGAGGTATTCTCCATCTACCCTTATCCCTAACTGCTCCCATTCCAAGTCTCTGAATACTTCCTCTAAACAAGCTGTGAATAGTACTGGGGAGATTGTGTCTCCTTGGCTAACACCTTTCTTTATGGGAATTTTATTGCTTTCTTTATGTAGAATTATGGTTGCTGTGCAGCCACTATATATATCTTCCAGCACTTTCACGTACGGCTCGTCTACCCCCTGATTTCGCAATGCCTGCATCACCGCCGAGGTTTCAACTGAGACAAATGCTTTTTCGTAATCAATGAATGCTATTTATAAGGGCTGGTTATATTCCGAGCATTTTTCTATCACCTGATTGATGGTATGGATATGATCGATAGTAGAGTACCGTTTCCGAAACCCTGCTTGATCCTTTGCTTGACAGTCTAAGGTTGTCCTGAATCTATTAGCGATTACCTTAGTAAATACCTTATACGTAACAGACAGTAAGCTGATTGATCTGTAATTTTTAAGGTCCTTAGAGTCCCCTTTCGTGTGAATGAAGATAATGTTTGCATTCTTCCATGCTTCCGGTACCGTCGATGACACCAGGCACTGCGTATACAGGGTGGCCAGTTTTTCTAGCACGATATCCCCTCCGTCCTTCACCAAATCGGTAGTTATCTGCTTCTCTCCAGCTGATTTCCCCCCTTTCATAGTTTCTAGTGCTTTCTTGACCTCGTCCTTCGTCACTGGTGGAACGTCTGACTGTTTTTTCCTACCGCCAATCTCATTACGGTCCTGACTACTTTGGCTACTGTAGAGATCTGTATAGAACTCCTCGGCTACTTTGACTATCTTGTCCATATTAGTGATGACGTTGCCCGCCTTGTCCCTTATCGCATACATCTGGTTTTTGCCTATGCCCAATTTCTTCTTTACCGCTTTAAGGCTTCCCCCGTTCTTTACAGCATGCTCAATTTTCTCCATGTTATACTTCCTTATATCGGCCACCTTGCGCTTATTGATTAGCTTTGATATCTCGGCCAATTCGATCTGGTCTGTTGGATTGGAAGCTTTCATACTCTGCCGTTTCTTAATCAAATCTTTCGTCTCCTTAGATAGCTCACCGGTATCCTCTCTAACTATCCTACCGCCTACTTCTACCGCGTACTCAGTAATGATATCTCTGAAATTATTGTTCATTGCCTCTAGGGTAATGTCGCCATCCTCAGTTAGAGCTGAATACCTATTCTTTAGCGAGATCCTGAACTCTTCTGCCCTCCCCCTCACCGCTAATTCGTTGATGGGTTTCTTTCTTACTAATCTATTGCGTTCCTTCTTCAGATTTAGGCTAATTCGGGACCTCACCATCCTGTGGTCACTACATCGAACTTTCCCGATTACCTCTACATCCTGCACAATGGTGGGGGTTGAACACATTAAAGTCGATTTCATTTTTAGTCTCTCCGTTAGGACTTTTCCATGTCCATTTCCGGTTCTTCCGTTTGCTGAAGAAGGTATTCATGATTCGTAAGTGAATGCGCTCTGCAAACTCAACTAGTAACTCCCCCCTGCTATTCCTAGAACCAATGCCATAGTCACCTACTGCCTTGTCTCCTGCCTGTTTTTTCCCTACCTTGGCATTGAAGTCGCCTATTAGTACAGTATACTGCGTCTTTACTTTTCGCATTGCCGATTCTACATCTTCATAGAAGCTTTCAACTGCCTGGTCATCATAACTACATGTAGGTGCATAGGCCTGTACAACCTTCAGTTTATACCGCTTATTAAGCCTAATTACGATGCCTGCAACCCTCTCATTAATACTATAGAATTCATTTATATTACCCGCTATATACTTATTGACAAGGAAACCGACTCCTAGTTGTCGCCTCTCTGGTAAGCCTCGATAACACAGTACATGCCCATCCTTCAGTACAGTATATGCCTCATTCGGCCTCCTAACCTCACTAAGCCCATAATCATATTAACTATTGCATTTCTTCTTGGGGAAGCACATACAGAACACGTATAGCACCGCTACCACCCATACAAAATCAAGCCATGCGCATCATTACGTCTAATAGCCGTTTGTGCAGTGCTACGCCCTTACTGCAAGCTCATAACATCGTTTCATTATTCTATCAGCATCTTCATATTTAAAATTCGTGAATGGAATGCTTCCCATTTCAATAATTAACACTGCCCAGTTCCTGCGACGGGGTTTCACTCGCGTTTCATGCCAAAACAATTTTTCACTACCAAAACCTAGAACTAATTACGGAAAATTCACAGTTAATTACTCTGCCTCATTTTTGTGGAATTCATCACTATTGAGAAAAATTTAATCGTCTGTCATCCATGCTTTCAAGCGTAGCTTTTGCATTACTAACAGATACATATCACACAATATTCAGTTGTTTTTCTCAGTTTTACATTTACATAACACGCTCCCAAATTATGTGCCGTTTATATTTACGCCATCCTGTATTTCTAAGTGTTCTACATTTATATTACATAACAGTTCCAGTTTTCACCCGCCGTTGTTTGCATGTTCTCATTTTTGTTTTGCATGCTTGTAACAAGATCGAGGTCCCCTGTGCAGCCATTGAATTTGGGACCTCCTCCTGTATTTACCAAAATCTTCGTATTCAATCATTGCTCATTGAATAAATTCTGATTCTAATTCTAAACTATTCGTGAACCAAGTTCACGAGCCTATGCTTCATCGGCCGCAGCCGCTGCTACCGTTTCGATCTTGGTCCGCTCCCGCGCTTGGTAAGCTGGTCTGGTTCTCGCTGTTCGATGGTATCGGCAGCCTGTCTGGCATGGCTGTGGTCTCTGTCCTTAGCTAGATCGAGTGGCTTCCTCTACGTCACGCCGCTTGGTGGATTCGTCCGACACTATACGCTCGCGGACCTCGCCCGCACTTCCTCAGATGACATATGTGTATAACGTACGTAAGTTAAATGAAGTAGCGGTGCTGATGAAACTTCATGAAAACGACGCTCCCTGCAGGGCGCGAGAATGTGCTTGAAGTTGGAACTTGATATAGAGAAGGCGACGATGTTTGCTGCGCAAAGCCAGAGTGCTGCATTTTTACACGAGGCATGATCAGCTGCGGCGATAGCATAGGGTTCTAGTGCCTATGCCAAGGAAGCTCATCAGTTCGTTGTGGCACGTCTTCGAAGCCGATTCGCGGCAATGTTTTTTGCGGCGCAGCTACTGTGAAGCGCGGACAATACTGGCGCATGCACAGTACCTAACTTGCACACATGTATGACCTTGGAGGAGGAAGATGATGTTTGCTGCACAGCGCGAGTGTTCAAGGTCAAATTCTTATGTCGTGGAGTTTTGGCGTGCGAGAAATAGAGCTTAAGCTCTAAAAAGTGTTTTCATGTCCAAGCACAGTGGATTTCAAATAAAACGACAGTATTTCTAAGAAGGCTTCAAGAGAAATAAAGGTTATTCCATCATTGTATTCGATTATGCATGACTTGACGCATTTCATAATTTGTCGCACGGTAAAGGATGACACAGGCCCTCAACGTTAGTAGTGAAAAAAATTACACTGTCCTGGATTCTCGTCTGAAATAATGACCAAAGTTCCTGACTCTGAACGCGTATTAATCGCTATGGAACACAACCGGGTCTGCAATTACCTCGAGACGGCTTCTTTCCATGAGTTCTCCGAAACGATGTATTGGAAGGGCATGCCCTTATGTGTTTTCACGCTGAAAAAAGAATCTAGATGTGTCGCCGAAGCCGCCTTTATCGATGATGAAACATGTAGACGTTTTTGTCTCAGTAAAAATTTTCTTAAAGCTTGCTTATTGACGGCCGTTGACCGCAAATGCACGTGCCTGAAATCCTTCGCCACCGCCTTCCTTGCCTTTTAGCCAAACATGCTGCTTGGAATGATGAATAGAACACCATTCTTGTCCGCCAACTAACAACCGTGGGTCGTTTTCTATAGCCTGTAATCAACCAGTTGACGTGTACGTGCTTCTGGGTTTTCTTTGCTTGGCTTCGCTCCTCGTAACATACAGACGCACCCATCTGCACACCTAGCTCGAAAGTCGCTCGTTCGGCAGCAGACGGACTTGGCAAAATCGGTCTGGTGGCGAATAGTCTGAACTGCAGCAGCAAAATGAGCAAGGGATGCTCGTCGTTATTCTCGAGATCGAATGTTCTGTTCCGTCACAGAGATCGACTAGCACGAGAGATAGAAGCGTTTTTCTTATAGAAATGCGAGAATTTGTGTTAGCGATCAATCGGTTAGCTTTATCGAAAAAAGAACTGATTATTTTATACATAACAATGATGATTGGATGGTAACGGTTTCCAGCGCAGGTTTGACATGTGAGTTCCTTGGCTTGGTGTTTATTACGGAGGCCTCAAAATAATCTCCTCAATTCAGTTGCGAATGTCCCCCGCTGGGTCTTAGTTTGCAGTGCCTTGTTGTTGTTGTTTTTTTAACAATGAATATTAGGTAACTTGCACAAAAATCTGCATTGATGATGATTTTACGAATTGTTGCACTAATATTGAAGGTCCGATACGATGGGTTGGACAAGTGTGTTGTCTTTGCACGCGCTCAGGAGCCAATCACCCATGCCTGGAAGAAAACAAGCAAACAGTGTTTTTGCAAGGTTGACGTAATTTATAACACCAGGGGAGGTGGATGTGCTTTGCGTGCCCGACAAAGACACTCCCACAAGAGTCGGGGGGTCTCCCTTGAATCTCCCTTGACGTGCGTTGCTCCCACCGCACTACAACAACCTCTTCAATAGCCTTGCCTTCTTTATAGAATCGTGGGCGTTATGCTACAGTGAATAGCTATAATTTTATTATTTTTATACCGCATACCCCGACATTTCTCGCTCTCTGAGCCTGTCATTGTCTACTCGCTGTCCCTTCATTTCTGTATTTCTGTCGCCATAGCTAAGGTTCCTCCGTGCTCAGCGGCAGATGCAGCAGCTGCGAAAAATAATTCTCTTGATATTTGTGCTATTTATTAAATAACCACGAGAAACTAGTCAAGTTGGGCATACGCACTGTCTTAACCTGTAGTGTGTGTGTGTCTAACAATCTCTCTCTACATGCCCAATTTCTAAGTTAAGACGGATGTACTGTCCGGGAGAGCTTTTAAAGATAACTTATCCCCTCGAAGCTGCATATCAACTTTAAGAGTTGATCGTCAGTTAGCGCCCGCGTAATTTGGCACGGTTGGGAGCTTATACCATGCCCAATATATACCCAAGCAATCCACATGACGAGCAAATCGTAGTGCCAACTATTCAGTGGTGGCAGACTGCCCTATCCAGTTTCGCACTCGAGGCGTAATGGGACGTCTGTCAAGAGCCGGAGAGTAGCGGCAGCCGTTGGAGTCCCGGTGTAGTGACCCTCACAAATTCTCCCTCCCTTATCGGCCGACAAATATATTTTTTTTCAATAAGTCGTAACTTTGAGAGGGCGACAGTTACTTTTTGTTCATGACAACAAAACAATGAATTGAGTGCCTTCGCATGCTGGAACGTCAAGCTACTCAGTCTGCACAGAATGCCGACCGCCCGACTTTGGTTGTGTGCTTGTCGGCTGCCTCGGCGTGTGCAGCCAATGATCGTCGCTAGCGGTCTGTGCGCACGCCACCAAAGACACGTTTTTGTAAAAGAGCTAATGATAACGCTCTTAAAAGGTTGAGTTGAAGTTGGACGTTTATTTGATAATCGGAAATAAGTTGCTACAATATGCAGCATATAGTGAAAGGTCAGAGGTGTGGTCAACCAGGAGAATAAACTTCAACTACTCAGTAAAATTCGAAACAAAAGCTAAAGAAATATCAGTGTACATAACTAATAATCCCAAAGCAACACAGACAATCAGTGACACCAAAAAGGTTAAAGATGGATTCTCTTGATGTTGTAGCCTGTGGGGCATAACAAGCCACTCCTCCTCCCATATTCGTGACTAACATTTTATCCTGACGAAGGTGGTGGTGACGTTGAATTCCCAGGAGTTCTTCGATTACTCGGAGATCCCGTGGCGCTTTGCAGTAATGGGATAGATTGTCGTATTGAAGCACTGTGGCTTGATTTTCCAAACACGCTTCAGAAAAGCAAGAAATTTTAATTCAAGCAATACAATACAGAACAAAATACAATAAAACACCCTAGGATATGCCGTGATATATAGGTAGCATAAATAACATTAGTGTAAAGAAAATTTTATATTAAAACAATTCGAGCAAATTGTATTAGCTTCCTTGATGTCGGAACTTTAAAAAGAAATCCCTTTTCGATACTCATACAGCACACAGAAAGCAAGGGATGAAGTATGGCAGCCTTCATATAAATTGATTCGTTCATTTATAGGGCAAAGGTGACCATTTTTTGGGCAGCCTAGTCGCAGTATCCACCACAGTGAAGATGGCGCCGACATGTAGGTGGCACTGTCTGGCACACCCTAAAGGAAAAGATGCATGCGTAACTAGGACGGAGCCATACTTTAAGACCATGAATTCAGCCGTCTCGAGGCTTGCATTCAAACAGTGAGTCGGCTGTTCGGTTTAATATAGCACCTCGCAAGCGGCACATTGAGACCCCACGTGTCATGGAAAATTGAATCTACAAGTGGACGTTTATGTATGGCGGCATGAGCAGTATATATTTGTGAGCAGAGGAAGGTTTTTTATTATCAAGCATTCCATAACTGCCTGTTGATAACTATGGCACGAAAGCAACTCAGCCACTCCAATACTGAACAAGATTGCTCTGCGCCTCATCAAGTGGTGGGCCCGCTGATATAATCGGGGTCTATAGGGACATCACCGCAAGGCGTTGAGGAAGGCAGAGGACGGCAGGAGTTGTTAGGAGAAGAGCAAGCTGAAGATTTATTTTACATATTTACAAAACATAAACGTGCAAGCACGTGAAAAGGAGCGAGGTAGCTCTAAATCAACTGAGAGCACAGGCGAGTCACACTGAAGCAGCCCTCGTAGGCAGCTTCCCAAACGTCCAATAGGCGCTCAGCCGCTTCTTTTGGATCCGCCCATGGCTTCTTTGGCTTCGCCCAACTGTTCCACCAGCACTTCACGCACAAACGCGCACACATACACACACCTCCTCGCACTTGTACAGGGAATACGGAATACCACTGCACAACAGCCAGGCCGTGCCCGTTGTTCTCTCTGACGCGGCGATGTCCCATCTGGTCTCAGCCATCTTCAATGGCGCCGGTCAGGCGATGGTGCGCTCCTTCTCAGCAGCACAATGCCTGGTCTTATGGCCAGAGCTGATGACATTGCCTTGCTAAGCAACTCGGGGGATGAACTGCAAATAATGATTGATGACCTAGACAGGAAAAGTAGAAAGGTAGGCTTGAAAATCAATATGCGGAAGACTAAGGTAATGTTCAACAGCCTCGGGAAGGAACAGCAGTTTACATTAGGTAGCGAAATACTGGAAGTAGTAGGCGAATATGTCTACTTAGGACAGGTGGTAACCGCAGATCCGGACCATGAAAAGGAAATAACAAAAAGAATAAGATTGGGATGGAGCGCATTTGGCAAGCACTCGCAGATTATGAGTAGCAGCTTACCGGTATCGCTCAAGAGGAAAGTATACAACAGTTGCATCTTGCCTGTACTCACCTATGGGGCTGAAACGTGGAGGCTAACCAAGAGAGTTCTACTTAAGTTGAGGGCAACCCAGAGGGCTATGGAACGAAAAATGGTAAGGGTAACATTAAGAGATAGAAAGTGTGCAGAGTGGGTCAGAGAAATAACTCAAGTTACCGACATTCTAGTTGAAATTAAGAAGAAGAAATGGACATGGGCAGGACATGTAGTGCGAAGAGAGGATAACCGATGGTCGCTCAGGGTAACAAACTGGATTCCAAGGGAAGGAAAGCGTATCAGAGGGCGGCAGAAAGTTAGGTGGGCGGATGAGATCAAGAAGTTCGCAGGGGTCAAGTGGATGCAGCTAGCACAGAACCGGGTTAAGTGGAGAAATATGGGAGAGGCCTTCGCCCTGCAGTGGGTATAATCAGGCTGATGATGATGATGTCCAGAGCAGCACATGCAGCAGCTCCTTTGAGTTCACCGCCGTCTCCCAAAGATCAATTAAGGAAGGAATCTTCCGCAGCGAAGTTGTCTTGCTGCAACGACGCCAGCCAGGCGATAGGACACGCAGCTCCTCGCCGCCAAACTGGAGCTTGAAAGAACTACCCCCTGGTCTCACACGGGGTCACAACACGACGGTGTGCCGCGGCTCCTGGTTAGCCGCGCCGCTGTGGTCCATTGTTCAGAGGAGGGGTGTCGGAGATCAAAGGATGCCCGTTCGGGTTGCCGACAAAAGCACTTGACTTCAAATTACTTGTAGAAGACGCGCATTTCTATGTCGGGAAGATAAGAATCCGTGCTCCTTTGTCCTGATGTCCCCCGTCAACACGCCTCGGCCCGCTGTCGTTTTCTCGAAAAACCACATCCGGCTTTCCGGCGGCGCTCACCGAATGCGCGGACCCTCCGGGACGATTTATGGCCGATTGCCCGGGCATAACAGCTCGACCACCTCCGAGGAGACGCCACGAAGTGGTTGCATCCGATGGGTGCACCACGAATATGCGTCGCTCTCCGAGTCCAAGGGGCAAAGTCGTCAGCCAGGGTACTCTGCATAGCTTGTCATGTCCCTGAAATTGGAGCTTTAGTTATTAGTGGTAACATATGAACCGAGCCCCCACCTCAGCTAGGGATCACACAGCTAGCCCCTGAGATATATCAGGCGCCAAGTCATAGCAAAATGGCTGCACACACAATTACAAAACAAAAAAATAGAGAATTGAAAACGGCTATCCTAGCCGTCACTACGAAAGCACATGGGCGGAAAGTGGCACGACGAACCTGGTTTGTACGCTGAATTTGAAATTTCACATTGCGCTCTTGTGTTCTTTCCTTTTTTTGTTTTTTTAAGTTCTTTGTCTTTTATTTCCCCAAAAGAAAACCGTTCACAATTTACACAAGAGAGGGAACAATTCAGCTTAATCCATGCACAAAAGAAAACAACTAAACAACCGCAGCACAAAACCATTCGTTTTTCAACTTCCCTAGCTGAGCCCATTACGGTCAAACCTCCGGCAGCGCGTCAACTTAGGCGCTGGGTGCTTATGGCCCCTATCGATGGAGGGCGGTTAGTCGGTTCAACGCAGTCCGTGCCGATTGCCTCAATAGATATGTTCGGCCTACTGATCAGCTTGACTTGCGCTCCACCCTTCGTTCTCGAGCTGCTGTCTACCTGCCGGTCTTTTCGTTTTCGCCGATAGCGTTCTCTCTCCGTGGCTGCTTCGGAAAAATACCGCGAACACTTAGTATTTCGCCAAAGCTCCCCATCAAGGCGATTCGCGCGCACGAAGCCGTTCTCAAGCCCGAGTACCTCTGCGCGACGCTCCTCCGCTAGTGCGAGCTGCACACGCGTTCTGCCCGCTAGCTTATCATCCTGACACAGTGGTGTCCCTTCGCAATTTACGCAATGCGTGCCTTCGCTAACCTGTACCTCAGGGTCCCCTAATTGAGCACTGACAGGTTGCTCATTTTGGGCCTCTTCGCATTCCGTCTCACTTTCATCATGTGAGTTGCTAACTCCTCCTGCGCCCACGCTGCCTACCTGAGCCGTTATAGGGACTGTCCCTGCCGTGACTGCACCTACACATTCTTTGTCGTAAGGTTCGTCAGTCAGTGCGGCCCCAACTTCAAAATTAACGATGGTTTCCCTCAGCAGCTCAGCACGCGCATCTTGAGCTACGATTGCCTCTGCACATGACGCTTAGCTGCCCGTCGCATCACAGGTTATCGCAGGGTCAACACTTTCATTCAGGTCGGCAATGTGGTCTGCTAATCCACTGACCACTGCCTCCTCTATTTCAACCACCGCCTCACTGCCGACACTTGAGCTTTCCAGTCTGCGGTCGGCACATCCCGCTCTCTGGCCTTCATACTCCGCGATGCCTCTCCATTCTCCGGACACACTACTTGTACCGTGTCGGTAACCGCTTTCTCTGCTGCAATAGTTTCCCGGTTTACCATCGCGGGATCTAGCGCAGAATTACTGCTCTGTCGTACAAGGGTCAACGCAGTTTTCGCCGGCGCCTCTCGCGGCCTGACACTGGGTGCCACTCTGTCAGGTTCGGTTTCGCCGGTGGCCCTATCCTGATCGTACCCACTGTGCTCTTCCACCCCTGTCTGCTCCACTGCTGCGACAACTCCCCCACGCTCTGCCGCAGTATTTAAGCGGTCTACTTTGGCAAGGTCTAGCAAAAAAATTGCACGCTGTGGTACAAGGGTCAACAAAGTTTCCGCCTGCGCATCTCGCGGCCTGGCGTTGGGTGGCTTCCTGTCAGATTCGATTTCACTGGTGTCACGATTCTGATCACGCCCACTGTGATTTTCCGCCCTCGTCTCTATCGCTGCGGCGACAATGTTTCTGTTTCCCTGACACACCTCCGCCGCTATCTCGTGAGCATTGGCATGAGTTAGCGACCGAACTGCCCGGTCACCTAACTTGTGAACCCTTTCTTGCCGCTTCTGTAGGATGAGTCGCTTGCTCTCCAGCTAATACTGGCGCTGCTTATCGCGCTCCTCACGAGCTTTTCTCTCGGGTTCATCTTCGATTTCACTCTTCAGCCTCTTCTGTTCCTGTTCTTTCTTAATAGCTTCCTGTTGTTTCTCAATAGCTGCCTGAATGTCTTCCCAACACTTCGCTATTGCCTCCGCGTCTACTCCGATTTCCTCAATTGCCTTAACAATGCGCGGTTTCCTATGAATCGAGCCACAATCGATCCCCAATTCTCCGCATATCAAAATCAGGTCCGCTTTGCGCAGCTTTCTCCAGTCCATGACTGCTCCGAAGGGACGGCTATACACTCTACTCTAGTGGTTAAAGAAGATCACTAAGCAACTACAACCACCAATAATTACCTAGGATTAAAAATTTTAGACATGTGTTGTTAAACCTGGCAAATCTCAAGAGAAAGACCGTGCACTCACCCAACTGGAGCCAGGACACTGCGCAGATGATCCCACCGCTGCCACCAGATGATCTGATCAGAAGACCGGGGCCTATAGGGACTTCACCGCATGGCGTTGGGGATGGCAGAAGAAGGCAGGAGTTGTTAGAAGAAGAGCAAACTGAAGATTTATTTTACATATTTACAAAACATAAACGTGCAAGCACGTGAAAGGTAGCGAGGTAGCTCTTAATCAACTGAGAGCGCAGGCGAGTCACACTGAAGCAGCCTTCGTAGGCTGCTTAAATCACTTTTCAGTCCAACTGTGGAAGCCGCAGCTTCCCAAACATCCAATAGGCGCTGAGCCGCTTTCTTTGGCTCCGCCCAACTGTTCCACCAGCACCTCACGCACAAACGCGCTCACATGCACACACCTCCTCGCACTTGTACAGGGAATACTGTATACCACTGCACAACAGCCAGGCCGTCCCCATTGTTCTCTCTGAAGCGGCGATGTCCCATCTGGTTTCAGCAGTCTTCAATGGCGCCGGTCAGGCGATGGTGCGCTCCTTCTCAGCAGCACAATGCCTGGTCTTAATGGCCAGAGCAGCACATGCAGCAGCTCCTTTGAGTTCACCGCCGTCTCCCAAAGATCAATTAAGGAAGGAATCTTCCGCAGCGAAGTTGTCTTGCTGCAACGATGCGAGCCAGGCGATAGGTCACACATCTCCCCGCCGCCAAACTGGAGCTTGAAAGAACTACCCCCTGGTCTAAGCCAGTATGTCTTATTGATCACGTGTGGACACAAGCAGAATCTTTGAGACAACAGTCGAACGGCTAAGGAGGCCATCTCCCGCTGCTGGGTTACAACACGACCGCGTGCCGCGGGCCGCGGCCCCTGGTTGGCCCCGCCGCTGTGGTCCATTGTTCAGAGGAGGGGTGTCGGAGAACAAAGGACGCCCGTTCCGATTGCCGACAAAATCACTTGATTTCAATTTACTTGTAGAATACGCGCCTTTCTATGTCGGGAAGATAAGAATCCGTGCTCCTTTGTCCTGATGTCCCGCGTCAACACGCCTCGGCCCGCTGTCGCATTCTCGAAAAACCACATCCGGCTTTTTAGCGGCGCTCTCCGAATGCGCGGACCCTCCGGGACGATTTATGGCCGATTGCCCGGGCATAACACCGCACCCGCAGTTGCCTGAAAGTAACGATGCTCTCTTGTTGGTTTACATTTTACGACTGCTTTCTTTGCAAAGCTTCGTAGACGTGTTGGGAACAAGAAAACACTTGTGATAAAGGCAAAAAGGCTGGGGAGGAAGCTTGAATCACCTCTTGAAGGGTTTGCGGCTTTGCGGTTTGGCAGAGAGAGAGAGAGAGAGAGAGACGAAGAGACCTAAAATGGCCCAGTGAATGTCATGTTGTCGCTCCGGGAATTGCTTTATGGAAGGCCATTTTCGTTTCCGAAATAATTTTCTGGTTTTGCTTTGCTTTCAGTCAGCGGCAATGCACAATTTTCTAAGTCTATTTCTATTTCATAGCTAACGCAAAGGGCTGCCATTGGCGACGCTGAAAAAGGTTTGTGCTTCACGTGTTCTGCAGCATTTTAAGCGTGTCATATCTATAGGCGGTACACCTTGTACATCACATCAGTTTATTTTCCTTGAAATCTCTTCTCAGAGTGTTACATAGGATCCGGCTGTGGCGAGAGCAGTCGAACTCACTCACTGCATTAGTGCAAGGAACATGGGGGCCGTGGGCCGCTTTGGCCAGGGCATCTGCTTCTTCGTTTTCGGCGATTCCTACATGGGCCGGAATCCAATGGATGGAGATGCTGTAGCCCTTCTTCGTTAGTGCGTGCAGTTTCTGGACAAGTTTGACCAACCCTGGGGTAGCCCCTTTTCGTTTTTTGAGCTGGAGGAGGGCTGGACGGGAGTCGCATAAGATTGCGATGGGTGTCCGAGTGCTCATGTCACACGCTTGCATACGATCAGCGGCGAGATGCAGTCCCGCAATCTCCGCCTGTGGGGAGTTGGCGGCAAAACCTAGACGGCACTGGTTGGTGCGCCCAAGGGAAGGAATAGTGCATGCCGCAGCGGCTGATCCCGTGTCAGGTCGGACGGAGCCATTTGAAAAGACGTGTAGGTGGCTTATAAGCGTCCATTCAAGCAGGAAGTTTGCAGTTTGCTTCAGTATACCGCCGAGTGCGGTTCTTGGAAATTCCTCCTAGTTTCTCATGGATCCGTAAAGATGACGCGTCTGAGGTTTCGAGGTGTTTGTTGTTGGGACAAATAGCCACCATTCGTAATGCCGGAAGGCACTTTTCAGTTTGCGACACGTTTCTAGGCTGATTGGGGAAGCCATGTTTCGGAGCGGGGCGCCTTGTGCTAGACAGCACATCGTTGCCTTTGAGACATTTAACTTCGTCGTCGCACAGACCCATTATATTGGGTGCCACTTTATAACGGTGTACAGAAGAGACGAACAGCAGCCCACTTTTTTTTTTTATAATAGTGAACAACTGATTATGGGTTTTCGCTACAACGGGCCCTGGATGTCCTCGTTGTGTTATGTGTGCGCTGTTACGTAGTATGTGGATATTGTTTATTCCTTCACATCTTGTCGCACCCTTAGGCTTTTTGAGACGAAAGCTTTCTGGCTTATGGGTGGGGTATAGTTGTGCCATCAAAAGTGTCCGCACGAACTGACAGCTATCGATTTGGTTAATAATTATATCACAGTTGATTAAGGACGTATGTAAATAGTGCGAATTATTAAGTGAAACGTTTCAATGCATAATTGATTGAATAATTAATTAAACCAATTGAGCAATGGACGACAGCTGTCCAACTCTATAGTGAGCTCCAAATTTGGGTGGCCTACTAATTTCGCCCCTTGGACTCCCAATGTTTGAGCTCGTCACAATTTGACCAAAATTTATGTCTAACCTAATTCGAGTATGGCCAATTCGCTGGTGGTGTCCGAATTTTGATGGGCCACCTCAAAATTTTGGCCCCTGGACCCCCAAAAATTAGAAATATTCAGAATATGACCAAAATTTATGCCTAACCTAATTCGAGCATGACCAACTCAGTGGCGACCTCCAAATATTGGTGGGCCACCTCCAAATTTGGCCCCTGGACCCCCAAAATTGGAAATAGTCAGAATTTGACCAAAATGTTAGCCTGTCCTATATCGAATATGGTCAATGCAGTGGTGAACTTCAAATTTTGGTGGACCACCTCCAAAATTTGGCCCCTGGACCTCCAAAAATTAGAAATAGTCACAATTTGACCAAATTTTATGCCTGACCTAATTCGAGTAAGGCCCATTCAGTGGCGACCTCCCAATTTTGGTGGGGCACCTTAAAATTTGGCCCCTGGACTTCACAAATTTGAAATATCAGAATTTGACTAACAGTTTTGCCTAACCTAATTCGAGTATGGCCAAATCAGTGGTGACCTCTAAAATTTGATGGGTCACCTCCAAAACGTTTCCCCTGGACCCCACAAAATTCGACCTAATCAGATTTTGACCAAAATTCATGTCTAACCTAATTCTAGTATGGCCAATTGACTGGTGAGGGCACCTCCAAAATTTGGCCTCTGGACCCTACAAAATTTGATTTAGTCATATTTAACCAGAATTCATGCCGAACCTACATCGGGTATGGTCAATTCAGTTGTGAACACTATATTTTAGTGGGCCACCGCCACATTTTGGCAGCTGGACCGCCAAAAGATTGAAATAGTAAAGAATTTGACCAAAGCGTATGCCTAACCTAATTCCAATATGGCCAATTCAGTGGTGGCGTTGAAATGTTTGTGGGCTACCTCAAAATTTGGACCCTCGACCCCTCAAAATTTGTCTTAGGGAGAATTTACCAAAGGGTATGTCTAACCTAATTCGGGTATGGCCAATTCAGTGGTGGCATCGAAAGTTTGGTGAGCCACACCAAAATTTGGCCCCTGGACCCCACAAAATTTTACCTGGTTAGATTTTCACCATAATCCATGTCTAACCTAATTCTTGCATGGCCAATTCACTAGTGACCTCCAAATTCAAATTCATGAGGGCCACATCCAAAATTAGGCACCTGGACCCCACAAAATCTGACTTAGAATTTGGTTAAAATTTATGCTAACCTAGTTTGAGTATATGGCTAATTAAGCGGTGACCTCCAAATTTTGGTGGACCATCTTCAAAATGTGGCCCCTAGACCCCGCAAAATTTGACCTAGTCAAGATGCGACCAGAATTGGTCTAACATAATTCGAGTATGGCCAATTAATTGGCTACCTCCAAATATTGGTGGGCCGCCTCCAAAACTTGGCCCCTGGATCCCACAGCATTTGACCTAGTGAGAATGTGACCAAAATCTGTCTAACCTAATTCGAGTATGGCCATTTCAGTGGTGACCTCCAAAATGTGGCTCCTGGAGCCCTCAAAGTTTTGACCTATTCAGAATTATACCAAAACTGATGTCTATACTAAATCGGGTATGGCCAAAATTCTTGTAGGCTACCCCTAATATTTAGCCCCTGGACTCCCAAAATGTGGCCTCATCGGAACCGGAACGAAGTCAATGTCTGACATATTCGAGTATGGCACATTCATTGGTGACTTCCAAGTCGGTGTGGGCTGCCTTGAAAATGTGACCTCGTCAGCATTTGTGCATAACAGATGTCTGACGTATATTATGGCGAATTAATTGGTGCCTTCGAAATTTGTAAGGTCCACGCCAGAATTTGGCACTCTAGACCTTCAAAATTTGACCTCGTCTGACTTGGACCAAAACTGATGTCTATCCTAAATCGAGAAGCGACAACTCAGTGGTGACCTCCAAATTTTTCTCGGCCACACCAAAAATGTAGCCCCTGGACACCCAAAATTTCACCTCATCAAAACTGAACCAAATTAAGCGCCCAACTTGATTTTAGTATGGTCTATTCAGCGGTGACTCCCAATCATACATGGGCCAGCTCCTGCATTTGGCCTCAACGGAAAACCGAAGTTTCACCAAAATTAGTGTCTAACCTGATTTTAGTATGATCACCTCAGTGGTGACTTTACATTCGGGTGGCACCCCAAGAAGTTGGCGTCTGGTGCTCCAAAATTTTACCACGTCAGGATTACAATAAGACCGATATCTAGAGATCGACTTTTTTTAAAACTAAATTGCCTGTTTTAGACACCAAAAGTAGGCAGATAAAACCTCATTTTAGGATGGTACGAATTTTTGTGAAGAGCGACGGAACCAATCTGTTCGAAGAAATATGGCGCTGTGGGGACGCCGGAAGAGTTGTCGTCATACAGACATATTAACGATAGCCTTGTTAAACTTTGTTAATGCGAAGGGATGAATGTGTATTTGTATGGACGCAATACAGATGGCTTTTCTGTGCGGTCTGGTTCTGCTGCGACACTGGCACCAAATATTATTTGCTGAAGATAACTTGCAGGCGCGGAGCACAAGGAAAGATATGGAGGCTAGTCGAAATCTCAACCCGTTAAGATGGGTCTAACAAGTTTATGTAGTTACTCCTAGTTGGCTACAACTGAAACGAACTCAGAGTAGCTCGGACGAACGTATAACGCAATTTAAATACTTTCCGAAATGCGGCGCATTCCCGTCGATTACCATTTTGCGCCTACCAAAATCTGCAAGCTTTGAATGGCAGAAATGCAGAACTAGATGTGTCATGCCCACCTTTCTGGATGGATGGATGGATGGATGGATGGATGGATGGATGGATGGATGGATAGAATACAGGAGCGTCCCCTTTGAAACGGGGTGGTAGCTGCAGCTATCAAGCTCATTTTTCTCCCTATATCTTCGTTATTGATTTAGAATGGTTAACTAAACCATCATTCTATTCATTAAATTTTTGTTTCTACATTACTAACATTATGTCACTTTTCTGCTTTTAAGCCACCAATCTTCCAGTCGTTTTTTGCTAGTTTCCACCGCCGGTTTATTCACTTGGCCACTGTTATCTCTAAACACCAGAGCTTCAGGAACAGTGATTGCGCCTGCACCAACTTCCGGATCGATAACATTACATTCGAGTATAATATGGTCAATTGTTTCACTGGAGTTTCCACATACAGCACATGCGTCATCTCCATTGTTAAATTTCTTTTTGTAGTTGCGTGTTCTAAGGCACCCTGGTCTAGCTTCAAAAAGTAGGGCACTGCCTCTTGAGTTATCGAAGAAATCTTCCTTCCTGATCTGCATTTCCCACTTTCGGTATAATTACACACTCTGTTCCTTTTCCATCGAATTTATCCAATTTTTACCTTCTGTGTTTTTCACCTGTTGCTTAATGCTCTTTATTTCTCCGTCCGTGTTACTAGCATACTTACTAGTTAGTTTCCTAGTTCTTTTCCTCCATTGTGAGTCAACGCTTTTTAGGTACAGGTATTTAAATACTTTAGCCGCCCATCTGTTACTGTCCAATTTCCTCAGGCGTTCCTCATATAATATTTTACTCTGAGCTTCCCGTACTTCGAAAGATGCCCAGCCCATATCTTCCTGTACCGCCTCATTTCTGGTTTTGCCGTGGGCACCTAGTGCTAATCGTCCAACGGATCTCTGATTTATCTCTAATGTCGACTGTACCTCTTATTTTAGGCACAAAACCGCATTTCCGAAAGTAAGTCCGGGCACCATAATTCCTTTCCAAATACCCCTCAAAACCTCATACCTGTTGTATCCCCACAATGCCCTGTGCTTCATTATCCCGGCATTCCTTCGCCCTTTTGCCTTAAGTGATTGCTCATGCTTTCCAATGTATGCCAATCCTTCGTTTACGCATACTCCCAGATATTTATATTCTGCTACTCTAGGTATTTCAAGGCCTTGTATTTTAAGACCCTGATCAGTTGAGCCGTTGAAAATCATCAGACCCGACTTAATTGCGCTTAAACTGAAGCCTAGAGCGTCCCCTTCGTCTCCGCAATACTTAACTAGAGTTTGCAATTCTTCCAGACTCTCAGCTAGCAGCACAATATCGTCTGCATACATCAAACCGGGGAGGCGCTGCTCTACCGCCTTTCCACCTAATCTATATGACAGGTTAAAACCTAGGTTACTGTCTTGTATCCTCCGTTCCAGGTTTATCATATAAATCATGAACAACACCGGTGACAGAGGACAGCCTTGTCTTAATCCTTTGCATACTTTGACATCTTCCGTACATGTTATCCCTTCCCACGTAATTTCTACTTTGTTGTCCCGGGATATTTCCTGTAGGAACTCTATTATCTCATAACCGATACCTTCTTTTTTTATGTTCCACAGGAGTTCCCTGCTTACGTTGTCGTACGCCTCGTTTATGTCCAGGAAGGCCAAATACAAAGGTTTATTTTCCACTCTAGATATTTCGATGCATTGGGTAAGCACGAACAGGCTATCATATAAGCACCTACCATTTCTAAAGCCGTTCTGAAGTTCTCCGAGTATCTTGTTACTTTCTACCCATGCGTGCACATTTAACTTCACTGCCTGCATGGCCAACCTGTACATAGCAGATGTTATGGTAATCGGCCTGTAAGATTTTATGCGTATCCTTTCTCCTTTCCCTTTATAAATCAAAGTCATTTTAATCTGCCGCCAGCTGTCCGGAATTTGCTTATTCGTTATGACAGTTTCGAGAGCTTTTAACAACGTTTCCTTACTTTTTGGACCAAGTTCATTAATCAGCTTGATCGGAATTCCATCTATTCCTGTAGATGTGTTTTTAGGAATATTTTTTCTGCCTTTTTCCAGTTTAGATTGGTCAGTTCTAAGCTGCTTTGCATTCTGCTACCTTGTGTTGCTTCCTGATTTGCGGAGATTGCCCTATCGTCGCTCTTAAGCGACTCGGCTATAACTGATGTAATGTAGTTCACTGCGTTGTCTCCCTTTAAACAATTTCTCTCGTTATTTTGAATCCGATCCTGCTTTCTTTGATTCTTCTTCCCTAGCCAGCTTATATGGTTCCAGAATTTTTTTGCTCCGCCTCTTAGAGGCATCGTGTATGTCAGCCATCCAGCGATCGGTGGACTGCCTTATTTTACTTTGGATGAGGGCGCGCACCTCAAGTTTCTTTTGTCGATATGATTCCCATTTTTGGCCGATTTCCTCCTGAGACACCTGTGCTTTCTTTGCTACTCGGTGTTCCCTTGAAGCAGCCCGTCGTTGTTCAATATCTTCCCTGATTTCCTTATTGCACCAGCTCCGTGGCTTCCTCTTTCTACTCAGCGGTTTGCCACTTTCACCTCCTGAATTTTCCTGCTTATGAGTAGTTCTACCTGTTCATAATCCCAGTCTTCCATGGGGCTTTTCTCTATTGCTTCCTCTATGTCTGCTGCTATCTGTGCTATTCCCACGTGATTTGGCCTTCACATTTTGTTTCTCTATTTACTATAACTAGATCGTGTCGCTTACAGAAATCTAGCATTAGCTTCCCGTTACAATTCGTGTATCCATCGAGATCGTCGATGTGGCCGTTCATGTCCCCTAGCAAAATAATATTGGTCCCATCTCCAAACTGGCTTATATCGTCACTGAGACATTCAACAAGATCCTTGTTTTCTTGCCTGCATTGGTGTCCTGTTCCTAAATAAACTACCCCTAGCCATGTCCTGATGTCGGCAATTGTTCCTGATACTCAGATATGTTCTTTTCAAGATGATTTAATTCTTTGCCAATTTGTTCCCTGGTATATCAACATATCTACCCCTCCACCCTTTTTTTCCGTTCTCGTTCTGTTGCACCCTTCCCAGACATAGCCTTCTATAAACGGTGGATCTTCTAGATCCCTGAGATGAGTCTCGCAAAGAGCGTACACACCTATTTTGTCATCCTTCAACTGCTGTTCTATCTCTAGCCATTTCGCTCTTTTTCTACCTCCTTGCATGTTTATGTAGCTGATCCTAGTGTTAAATTTCTTTTTTGTACTTTTCTTTCTCGACCTCCTCCTTGCCATTTTTTGGGGCTCAGCCTCTGTTATTACACTTTCTTCTGCTTCACTTCTATCTACCTCGGTGGACGGAGTCCTCGCGGACCCCCTAAAATAGCTACAGTCCCGCCTGCCAGGCGCCAGCCGATCTCTGCTCCCACCCTTCTGTTAAAATGAATGCCATCTCGCTGAAAAGCCCCACCAAAACCTGCTTTATGCACCTCCCTGTTTACCTCAACCACTTCGAAACGCTTCTCCAGGCTTAACTTTCTTATGTCCTGATTAACTGTCAACACGTCCTTTTCCAGCTTTCCGTTCAATCCTACCACCTCCGGTACTGTGCATACAACTATCTGGGCTTGCTGTGTTATCTCCCTGATATCGTCAACTCCCTTAGCTAAACAAAACTTTCCCCCCCTCCTGCAGCTTCACCATTTAGGACATCGTTTAGCCCCGCGGCTACTATCACCATACTCCGCTCTGCGGAATTTTTCAACAGCCTATTTTTACTCTCTTTCAGCACTGCCCTCATTGTGCTCCCTAGGAAGGCTCCAGCTAACACTCGCTTATCACCCTTTACACGTTCCAAGATAGCTTGCTTTTACCTGCTCATGTTAGAATCTCCGGCGACAAGCACCTGGGCCTTTTCTCTCCCTCTCCAAACTGTTGGCTCCTGCTTTCGGTTATGTGTCCTTCTCTCTGGGATTTTCATTCTTCCTTACTTCTTCCTTTTTTTCCGGCTACTTAGTAGCTGCTTCTAAATAACTGTCGGTTCGGATCCGCCTGACCTACTTTGCTTATGCCTTCCATGCCAGTGCTGGTCCCAGCCACGTGGCCCGCACTGGAATGTTCGTCCTCGTTGGTTCCAAGGATAAAGTCGGCCTCTTTTTTTTCCATTTCAGGAAGCTGTCCAAGCAGTTTCTGATTTTCTGCCCTTAACAAACGTACTTCATTTTCTAAATCATCCACACGAGACACCAAGCTGCCCCTTTCTTGATCAAATCTATCTGGACGCGCACTCAGCACTCAGCACGCAACACCGACACAAAAAGTCGGTACCTTCCGCTTCACCTACAGAGTCAAAACGCGTTTCCTTGAGATTAACCTGCGCCTCACACTGAGTACACTGTACCTCCTTTTGATTGCACATCTTAAGCATGTATCGACTGAACTATATCTATCACGAAATCTCAGAATATACAAATTGCCAAAAGAAGACACAAGAAACGACTAGCAAACACGCGTTAAAATCAATTCTGCGCATACCAATAGCCTAGAAAGAAAATATTTATTTAAACAAAATAGGTAAAGAATGAACGCCGAGAAAACCTAGCTGCTGGCACGAAAAACCAGGCCGCTAGGACAAAGAGCTAAAATCTATTTTTTAGGCTGCACCTAACCTAACTAGTTGAAAACAAAATAAAGTTATTGAAAGAAAGAACTTATTATTTGACGCCTCGGAAGCTCCCGCTGTCGCCAGTCCGTCCGTTTCCGGTAGCCAGGTGCAATCGGAGGAGCGATGGAACACGCGTCCGCACCATACATGATGATAGTGTTAGCTAGTCCCTTTGTAACGGGTCACATGAACTACTCACGCCCTCTACCGGCAAGTGGCGGCGATAGGGTGTGCAACTTAATGGGAACATGTATGAAAAAATACGTAAAACGTGAACAAAAGCACGTACGCAAAATGATTCCGGGATCCTTATATAATATACAGTTAGCCAGAGATTGTGCCCAAGTTTCAGTTCAGTGCTATTATTACACGAGCTTCCCAACGCATATGAATATTATGCATTGCTTGCTATGGGAAGGCACCAAAATGATTCCCGGTTTTAGGCACCTAACATATGCTGATTAAAATGGTTTGCGTCGATCTGGCTTAGATTTCATCATGCAGCTTTGTGGGGCCATTTTATGTGTAACCTGATGTCGCCTCGCATATGAAACACGGCGCCTGCAGTGGGCAGTTACGCAGAATATATTGTTGGGTGATTTTACATTAGATGTATGAAAGCGTGGCTGGTCTAAATTTTTATGTGATGTTTCCTAAATTTTAAATAAAAAGAGATCTGCAACTGGATTTTGTCCATCTTTCTTTTCCATAAGCACCTTTTATAATCAATGGCCAAGAGGTCTAGTGCCGCGATGAAATGCTCTGATGTTATGGCAATTTTTTTTTATAAATAACATAAAATGTTAAAATTCATCATAATCATCATCACCATAATCATCATTATCAGCCTGACTATACCCACTGCAGGGCGAAGGCCTCTCCCATATTTCTCCACTTAACCCGGTTCTGTGCTAATTGCATCCACTTGACCCCTGCGAACGTCCCCACCTAACTTTCTGCCGCCCCCTGCTACGCTTTCCTTCCCTTGGAATCCAGTTTGTTACCCTCAGCTACCATCGGTTATCCTCTCTTCGCACTACATGTCCTGCCCATGTCCATTTCTTCTTCTTAATTTCCACTAGAATGTCGTTAACTTGAGTTATTTCTCTGACCCACTCTGCACGCTTTCTATCTCTTAATGTTACCCCTACCATTTTTCGTTCCATAGCCCTCTGGGTTGTCCTCAACTTAAGTAGAACTTTCTTGGTTAGCCTCCACGTTTCAGCCCCATAGGTGAGTACAGGTAAGATGCAACTGTTGCATACTTTCCTCTTGAGGGATACCGGTCAGCTGCTAGTCATAATCTGCGAGTGCTTGCCAAATGCGCTCCATCCCAATCTTATTCTTCTTGTTATTTCCTTTTCATGGTCCGGATCTGCGGTTGCTACCTGTCCTAAGTAGACATAATCGCCTACTACTTCCAGTAATTCGCTACCTAATGCAAACTGCTGTTCCTTCCCGAGGCTTTTGAACATTACCTTAGTCTTCTGCATATTGATTTTCAAGCCTACCTTTCTACTTTTGCTGTCTAGGTCATCAATCATTATTTGCAGTTCATCCCCCGAGTTGCTTAGCAAGGCAATGTCATCAGCAAATCGCAGATTACTGAGGTATTCTCCATCTACTCTTATCCCTAACTGCTCCCATTCCAAGTCTCTGAATACTTCCTCTAAGTAAGCTGTGAATAGTACTGGGGAGATTGTGTCTCCTTGCCTAACACCTTTCTTTATCGGAATTTTGTTACTTTCTTTATGCAGAAATATGGTTGCTGTGCAGCCATTATATATATATTCCAGCACTTTCACGTACGGATCGTCTACCCCCTGATTTCTCAATGCCTGCATCACCGCCGAGGTTTCATATGAGTCAAATGCTTTTTCGTAATCAATGAATGCTATGTATAAGGGCTGGTTATATTTCGAGCATTTTTCTATCACCTGATTGATGGTATGGATATGATCGATAGCAGAGTACCGTTTCCGAAACCCTGCTTGATCCTTTGCTTGATTGCAGTCTAAGGTTGTCCTGATTCTATTAGCGATTACCCTAGTAAATACCTTATACGTAACGCATAAGGTATTTAAAGTTTAATGTATTTAAAATGTTAAAATTATGTAAATGAAAATCGTTCGACGACATATAAAAATGTTTTTACTTTCGCTCAGTTATTTATATTCTTGTTTTTTATGGCGAAATTTTTTAACGAAACTTCAGCCCAAGGAAACGCCTTTCTGTTTTTGCTATTTTACGTATCTAAAAATGAAAAGGTAACGGTAAAGCAGCAGTAATGCACATTATGTTCCATGGAAACTTATCCATCAAACTGCTAGCGCTCCTATCTAACGTTTTCAGTTAAGCGTTATGAGCGGGCTAACTTAAACGCCACGCAATGAAAAATTCGGAATGGAAAATAGATGAACCGAGAGATCTACCCACACCAATCAGGAAGCGGCTTACCATTAAGCCTTTTCCCAAAAGCTTGCATCCTATACACCACGAGGTAGGAGGATGGCCAGGGCCCTGGCTCTTCATAGGACTCATAAGCACCAACCAGGTGTTATCTACGTTGATGCGGCTGAGTATGCAGTTCCAAAAAGAGCATTTGCAGTGACAGGAGTTACGGGAACACACGCCACAGCCTTTTCAGCCTCCATCCGTGTACGCACATCCGCAGTGGCTGAGGAGGCAGCCGTCGCTTTAGCCATTACAAATTCAGAGGAAGATATCATCAGCGACTCCAAGACTGCCATACACAACTTCGCCCGAGGTAGAATTGCACAACCTACTCTAAATATTCTTAATAAGATTCCCTTCCCAGATAGGAACATTGAATTGATTTGGGTACCGGCACATTCTGGCAACCCTGGAAACGAGGCAGCTCACCAGACAGCCCGAGGTTTAGTCGACCGGGCGGTAACCAACTTCGCCCTGGGGACAGCCAAGGATAACCTTATATCATTTCACGACTTAACCCACCACTTCCGCCTTGAACGAAGGAAGTTTCCGTCCCCGCACAAGCGGCTTAAGAAAGAACACGAAATTACTTGGAGGAGACTCCAAAGAAACACCTTCCCATAAACCCGGTAGTTTTCTCACATATTTTCCCCAGCCAATTTTCTCCTGACTGCACACTGTGCGATGAGAGAGCCACCCTCAACCATATACTCTGGGGATGCAAGGAGGACCCCCACCTCCAGAATTATGAGAAATCCTGCATCCAGATGACTGGGAGACCCTGCTGCGCAGCTCGGACCGTGCATACAAGACCGGATCCTCA
This sequence comes from Amblyomma maculatum, assembly GCF_055883805.1. NCBI lineage: Eukaryota > Metazoa > Arthropoda > Arachnida > Ixodida > Ixodidae > Amblyomma > Amblyomma maculatum. The sequence continues at coordinate 74,115,606 of NC_139352.1, read as the reverse complement.
AGCACGCCTATGAGGTCTCTAACAGGCTTGACCTGCTGGCCTTCTAGCAGGGCAATGTAACTCGGCTCTATATACCTCTCAGGCTAAATAAAGGTTTCTTCTCTCTCTACATCAGCTTTCAAAATCACTAAAAACGTATTACCTAATTACATTGCACTAATAGTTACGGCTTCTTTATGACATCCATGCGCAAGGCTCAGTGCGCAATGTGGGTTGTAGAGTCTACGGGGTCATTCCAAGACCACTCATCCAGACTTTGCACTCGACCGTATTCGATTTCTTTTTGAAAAAATTATGGCCTGTTGTATTACTATGATGAATATTATCCTGTCCAACGTTTTAGTGGAAAAACATTTTCCAAAGTGGCCGCAGTGTGAAAACGGAGCGAAACTAGCCGCACAATCAAGTTTGTAAAAATTAAAGTTCTTTGCGCACAACTTTTATAATTTTTCATGCAAATAAAACAAACATGTCTAGAGTGAGCACACATATAAATATTATTTATTATAAATAAAAAGGTGCATAATTCTGATTTACAAACATTTCAAGCTCTGAAAGTTATATTTCGTTCTACTGTACAATTCACAGGAGACACTCGAAGCAGTGGAATAGGTCTCTTTTCATTCCGTCGCAGCCAACCGCTTCGCCCCTATTACGCTAGCTCTTAGCTTGACTAATGAAAAGGCAGTTCGTTTTGAAAACGGCAATATAGTGCGAACATAAAATATTTTTTGTCGTGTTAGCCCAGGCAGGGGGGGCGCCGTTGCACCCGCGCCGGAACGCTGCCGGAGAAAGCAGTCCAGACACCGAGCTCCCAAGCGACGAAATGAACCCCCGTTTGTTCTCGCACTCCGCTTTTATACACTTGCGCCACACTTGCGCCACAGATACACTAGCGCCACTATCGCAGTCGCAGCTGCCAGCCAAGCCAAGCCAAACTAAAACAGATGATAACAGCACATTTTTCAAGCACTATTAACTTTACATGCATACACTTCAAAATAACATTGGAACACACCCAAGAAAACACGACAAAACACAGTCACTCCAGCATCAGTCGTCCACGCCCAGCCTTATGGGTTTGCGAACAACTCTTCCAAATCTGGTCGTAGTTACAATTCTAGCTTGAGAATTGCCACTGTCAGTCTCCGTCTGAGTTAGAGGCACCAAAGCTTCCGGAGCTTCGTCAAATTGGTTGTCTACTCCAGTTACCAATCCGGCCCTGCTGGGCTGTTCCTGACTATCCGGAAATTCGTAGTTCCCGCTACCAAAGCTTCCGGAGCTTCGTCAAATTGGTTGTCTACTCCAGTTACCAATCCGGCCCTGCTGGGCTGTTCCTGACTATCCGGAAATTCGTAGTTCCCGCTATCTACCCGGTCTTTTGGGAGACGGTTAAGCATTCTCCTGTTTCGACGGACTTCAACCCCGTTTTCCGTTTGAACACGGTATGAACGCGGCTGTGGTGCTGCTCCGAGCACTGTACCTTTGGTACGGAGATCAGTCACCCACACCACATCACCTGCTTCCAGCTTTGGGAGATTTTTAGACCGGTGACGTCGGTCGAAGTGGCGGCTTTGCTCCTTTCTGACTTTACGGTCCTTGGCTGCCGCTTCTTGCAGACAGCATTGTCCCGGATTGCGGTGCGAAGGCAGCATTGGGACTCTCGTCCTAAGCCTTCTACCCATCAGTATCTCCGCTGGGCTGACATTCAGAACACCAGGTGTGGCCCTATAAGCCAGCAAGGCTAAGTAAGGGTCGTCCGATTTTAGAATGAGATTCTTAACCGTCTTTACCATACGTTCGACTTCCCCGTTTCCCTGGGGGTGCCTCGGACTCGAGGTGACATGACGGAAGCCATACAGTTTTGCAAATTTCTCGAACTCGGCACTGACAAATTGGGGACCATTGTCGGTCACCACACACTCGGGAATGCCTTGTCTCGCAAAAATGCTTTTCATTCGGCTTATCACGGTAGCAGACTTTGTTGACGGAAGAATGGCAATCTCTGGGTATCGCGAAAGATAGTCTACTACGACAAGATATTGCCGTCCCTGAATTTGAAACAGATCGACCCCTACTCTCTCCCAAGGAAAAGAGAGCGTTGGCGATGCAATCATCGGTTCGATCTGTTCTGGCGCATGCATCGCGCAAACGCTGCAGTGTTTCACGAATGACGCTATCTCAGTGCTAAGTCCCGGCCACCAGACAGAACCTTTAGCCACACTGCGGCATCGCGAGATGCCTTGGTGACCGTCATGCAGTTTGCTTAGCGCTTCCTTGCGAAGGGTCTGAGGAATGATAAGCCTCATACCTTTGAGCAGAAACCCGTTCACCAAAGTAATGCATGCACGTTCCTGCCAGTATGGCAGAAGATAACAGGGAACATTTTGTTTCCTGGGCCACCCTTTTTTGCACACTGTGCGCAAGCTTCGACACACTTCGTCTTTTGCTTGACCTTCTTTTACTTTTTTCAAGAAATCGTCGCCTGTTTCTAAACCCAGTAAACAAGCTTTCGAGTAAGCGGTTACCTCTGAGACAGGTAAACAGCTTTCCACTTTCGTACGAGCTAACGGCGAACGTGAAAGAGTATCAGCAGTGGTTAGCGATTTGCCTGGTACATATAATACAGAAAAACTGTATCGCATCAGGCGCAGACGAAAACGTTGAATTCTTGGCGGCATAGCATCGATTGCCATGTGACCCAACAGCGACACCAAGGGCTTGTGGTCAGTTTCAAAAACAACTTCCAGACCACGTATATACTCATCAAACCTTTCCGCTGCCCACGTCAACGCCAGTGCCTCCTTTTCGATCTGGGAGTGCCGTTGCTCGGTTTTGGTGAGCGAACGAGAAGCGAATGCAACTGGTCTACGTTGCCCGTCTTTTTGCTTTTGAAACGAAACTGCTCCCAGACCGAAAGACGATGCGTCAGCTGAAAGAGTGGTTTGTAGCGAAGCGTCGTACAAAGCCATGCATTGCGCTGAACAAATGAGCTCTTTAAGTTCTTGGAACGCTTTTTCCTGATTGCTGTCCCAGACCCAGTCCCTATCCTTGTGCAAAAGAACACGCATGGGAGCAGTCACTTGGGCTAAATGTGGCAGGAAGCGGCCCAAATGATTCGCCATGCCCAAAATGCTTCTAAGCTCAGTAACGTTTCTGGGTGCTCTCAAATCTTTTATAGCACTGACCTTCGCTGGATCAGGATGAATACCTTCCTCATTCAAAATGTGACCCAAAAAACGCACTTGCCTAACCCCGAATAAGCATTTCTCTTTGTTTAATGTCACATTTGCCCTTGCTAGGCGTGTGATCACGTTACTTAAACGCTCATCGTGTTGAGCTTTGCTTTCGCCAAACACTAGGACATCGTCCATGAAATTAACGACCCCCGGCAGGCCACCTAGTATCTCAGACATTCTCTTTTGGAAGTACTCCGGAGCGGAGGTAATTCCAAAGGGTAGTCGCGTGAAACAGTATCTACCGAAGGGTGTTAAAAACGTGGTTAGCTCTTCCGAGTCATTACTAAGTCGCACCTGGTGGAAGCCTGAGTTGGCATCGAGCTTTGAAAACCATTTCGCTCCCGACAGTGACCCTAGAGCTTGATCCACAGTTGGTAACGTAAATCGCTCTCGAACTACGCATTTGTTCAATTTAGTGAGGTCTACGCAAACTCTCAGGTCTCC
>NC_139352.1:74039423-74106923 GCF_055883805.1 Amblyomma maculatum | reverse complement strand
TCTTGGGTAGCTTGTTCAATCCGATGGATTGGAAAAAGAAGTTCTGGAATGAAGTGGTCCTCGCGCAGTAAGGTGTTAATGGAAGCGAATGAATGTGACGAGTCTGCAGAGTAGTCATCCTCATCATCAGCCAGACTCATGGTGGCCGGACTATACCCACTGCAGGGCAAAAAGGCTTCTCCCATATTTCTCCAATTAGCCCGGTCTTGTGTTAGTCGCATCCACTTTACCCCTGCGAGCTTTTTAACCTCGTCCGCCTACCTAACTTTCTGTCGCCCCCTTCTAGGCTTTCCTTCCGTTCAAATCTAATTTGTTACCCTAAGCGACCATCGGTTGTCCTGTCTACACACTACATGCCCTGCCCGGGATCCGGTAAAAATGTCCCCGGAAAAAAGTAACCAGAGTAAATGTCCCCGGTAGAAACGTCCCCGGAAGAAATGTCCCCGGAAAAGTTGTCCTTTTTTGCAAAGTAGGAAAAAATGTCCCCGAACGGGGGCTGAAGTCCTGTATTTCCCCGTGGCGAGCTGCAACGATGACTGCATGATGTATATTAATGTTATTACAGCGGTTTCACTTGTCGGCTTGGAGGTGACCGCGAACATCGAACTGAGGCGGGCATTAATAACAAAAAAAAAGAAAGAATATTGATGGAAGCGGTAATATGGTAAAAGCGCCTCGATCGTCTTCGCTTTTTTGCTGGGTCAAGGCGAGCTGACTACCGGGTTTACCAGACGAAAAGTTTGGAGCGATACTTTAGGGTGGGCATGGTGTACGACCGGTTAATCCTCGCCCTGCTTACACCGTCATCACCCTTATCACCATTCTGCACCATCATCAGAGGAACGGTTAAACCTCGTCACCAGAAGGTCTGGGAGGTGATTCTAATGACGTCTTCTGCTTTGGACTGTTCCCCAAGACTACCATGCGTCAATCCGCTTGTATCATTCTCAGTGGGCAGTATTACCAAGCTGATTAGACCTGTCTTAATGATTGCTCAACGAGCTCGGGAGCTAGGAAGCACGCAGCGTGTAAAGATTCAAACGGATCTTTCACCCTGCTTTTATGCAGTTCTCCTAAACATCTCGGGCGCCCAGAGGACACAGGTTCGAAATGATGATTACATTTAACTCAAAGTAGAGAGAATGGCTTAAAATGGGTGTCATTTTTTTCATGTAAGTTCCCGAAGAAATCATTTTTAGTTCCAGTTTTTGCCTTGGGGAGGTTTTTTCTTAGTTGCTGCTTCTTCAGGGGCCGTTTCTTACGGTGACGTTTTTTCCGGGCCCGTATCTTCCGGGGACCTTTTTTCCGGGGACGTTTTTACCTACACCCTCCTGCCCATGTCGATTTCTTCTTGATTTCCCCTAGAATGTTAGTAACTTTAGTTATTTCTCTGGCCCACCCGGGGGGGGGGGGGGGGCATGCTTCCTATCTCTTCACGTACTGACGCGCACGTCGCTGGGGTGGCGCAGTGGTTACGGCGCTCGGCTACTCTTCCCAAGGACGCGGGGTCGGATCCCGGCCTCGCCGGCCGCTTTTCGATGGAGGCGAAAAGCAAGGCGCTCGTGTGCTGTGCGATGTCAGTGCTTCAGGTTGTCGAAATTTCCGGAGTCCTCCACAACGCCTAAGTCGCTTTGGGACGTTAAACCCCACAAACCAGCACAACGTACTGACGCGCACTCATCATAATCACCATCATCATCAGCCTGACTATACCCACTGCAGGGCGAAGGACTTTCCCATATTTCTCCGATTAACCCGGTTCTGTGCTAGCTGCATCCACTTGTCCACTTGGCCCCTGCGAACTTCTTTACCTCATCCGCCCATCTAACTTTCTGCTGCCCCCTGCTACGCTTTCCTTCCCTTGGAATCCAGTTTGTTACCCTAAGCGACCATCGGTTATCCTCTCTTCGCACTACATGTCCTGCCCATGGTCATTTCTTCTTTTTAATTTCTACTAGAATGTCAGCAACTTGAGTAATTTCTCTGACCTACTCTGCACGCTTCCTATCTCCTAATGTTTTCCCTACCATTTTTCGTTCCATAGCCCTCTGAGTTGTCCTCAACTTAAGTAGAACCCTCTTGGTTAGTATCCATGTTTTAGCCCCATAGGTGAGTACAGGTAAGATGCAATTGTTGTATACTTTCAACTCTTGAGCGATACCGGTAAGCTGCTAGTATAATCTGCGAGTGCTTGCCAAATGCGCTCCATCCCAATCTTATTCTTCTTGCTATTTCCTTTTCATGGTACGGATCTGCGGTTACTACCTGTCCTAAGTAGACATATTCGCCTACTACTTCCAGTGCTTCGCTACCTAACGTAAACTGCTGTTCCTTCCCGAGGCTGTTGAACATTACCTTAGTCTTCTGCATATTGATTTTTAAGCCTACCTGTCTACTTTTCCTGTCTAGGTCATCAATCACTATTTGCAGTTCATCCCCCAAGTTACGTAGCAAGGCAATGTCATCAGCAAATCGCAGATTACTGAGGTATCCTCCATCTACCCTTATCCCTAACTGCTCCCATTCCAAGTCTCTGAATATTTCCTCTAAGCAAGCTGTGAATAGTACTGGAGAGATCGTGTCTCCTTGCCTAACACCTTTCTTTATGGGAATTTTGTTACTTTCTTTATGCAAAACTATGGTTGCTGTGCAGCCACTAGATATATCTTCGAGCACTTTCACGTATGGCTCGTCTACCCTCTGATTTCGTAATACCTGCATCACCACCGAGGTTTCTACTGAGTGAAATGCTTTTTCGTAATGAATGAATGCTATGTATAAGGGCTGGATATATTCTGAGCATTTTTCTATCACCAGGTTGATGGTAAGGATATGATAAATAGTAGAGTACCGTTTCCGAAAACCTGCTTGATCCTTTGCTTCAGTCTAAGGTTGCCTTATTCTATTAGCGATTACCTTAGTAAATACCTTATACGTAACAGACAGTAAGCTGATTGGTCTGTAATTTTAAGGTCTTTAGAGTCTCCTTTCTTATGAATGAGGACAATGTTTGCATTCTTCCAGGGTGCCGGTACCGTCGATGACACCAGGCACTACGTATACAGGGTGGCCTGTTTTTCTAGCACGATATCCATCCCCCCCGCCCCCCTCCCTTTAACGAATCTGTAGTTATCTGATCCTCTCCAGCGCGATTTCCCCCTTTTCGTAGTTTCTTTCTTGACCTCGTCCTTCATCACTGATGAAACGTCTGACTGCTTTTCCCTAACGCCAATCTCATTACGGTCCTGACTATTGGCTGCTGTAGAGATGCGTATAGAACTCCTCGGCTACTTTGACTATGTTGTCCATATTCGTGATGACGTTGCCCGCCTTGTCCCTTATTGCATACTGGTTTTTGCCTATGCCCATGTTCTTCTTTACCGCTTTAAGGCTTCCCCCATTTTTTACAGCATGCTCAATTTTCTCCATGTTATACTCACTGATATCGGCCACCTTGCGCTTATTGATTAGCTTTGATATCTCGGCCGATTCTATCTGTTCTGTTGGATTGCAAGCTTTCATACTCTTGCGTTTCTTAATCAAATCTTTCGTCTCCTTAGCTTTCCGGTATTCTAACTATCTTACCGCCTACTTCTACAGCGCACTCAGTAATGATGTCTCTGAAATTATTGTTCATTGCTTCTAGGTAATGTCGCCATTCTCGGTTAGAGCTGAATATCTATTCTGTAGCGAGATCCTGAAGTCTTCTGCCCTCCCCCTCACCGCTAATTCGTTGATGGGTTTCTTTCTTACTAATCTGTTTCGTTCCTTCTTCAGATTTAGGCTAATTCGGGACCTCGCACTAATCAGCGTTAAATACGGATTGGGGTCTAAGACAAGTTTGCGATCCTATTGCAAGTACAAAAATGTTTGGCGTAAGAACTTCCGCCTTGAGTGTAGCGCGTGAGTGTTGTTGGACGCCATCAGAGTAGATATGGAACCTATACGACGGTACAAAGAGTGAATAAATGTGGATATCCCAAGAATTCGTCTAATTTCTACTTCGGACGTGAAATTCAGAGCTCAATCAGACCTCATTCATGACCTCAAATACCTCCATACACCCCCCCCCCTCCCCCTCTTTTCCTTTGTGTCAGTAGTGACTGTTGGTTCCCTTTGTATGTATCACATTACCAGCCCCTCATTGTGCTTTAATTTGCATCCCCACACCATTGTATACACAGCAACCGGCCGCGTCCGGAACTCCACATCGAGCCGATCCGCCATGATAATTTTTTTGGGATACCATATGAGGGTGGGGGAGTGGGTTCTCGTTAAACTTAAATGTCCCTTCTCGTGTACCGCTGGTATGTGAAGACTGCGTAATACTTTAATACTTTATGATTTTTTCCAACTTTGAACCAGGGAGGCCTAGGGTGCTGCGGATCAGGCCGCGCACATATATGGTGCTTGCTAAGCGGCCAACAAAGCAAAATAAAAAACCAAAAGTGACAAGTTGAGCCGCGTACGCAGAAAAAGGCCTTGCCAGTACGCCTCGCGAAGAAAACCGCAATGCGGAAAAGGGGGGGGGGGGGTTAGAAAGGAAGCAAACAAATAACAAACAAGCAAACGAAATGAGGGAATAGAAGCGGACGCCACGCACGCGGAGTGCGCGCCGCTGTCTGCGCGGCCAAGAGCAGAGAAAAAGAGTACAGACGTAGAGATATGATGCCACAGAAAAAAACGAAACGTCCTGTGCCGACAATGAACACATGAAGGGCGTTCAGAGAGGAATTCGCCGCGCATGGCTCTGGAAACCAAATTTTGGCATCGTCCAAATTGGGCCATAATTAGTGTGGAACCTCATATGATTATTACCAACTCAATGGTGCCTTGCAAATTTAGATGGGCAACCTCTCAAAATTTGGCATGCCTACGCATTCTTGGCGCGTGGGAAGGCTATCGGCGACCCGACAACGCCATGGGCATGCGGCGTAGGTGACATCGAAGTATGAGCGCACATCGACGCGAAGACGAGGAAGGACAGGGTACACGCGCGCTAACTTTCAACTATTTACTTCGAGTCAGTAAGCTGCAAATAAGGGCAATCATAATATAGGAACAGTGGAAAAAGACGACGGACACGAAAAGGCCACACAAGGTGCCGACTATCAACTTATGTTTATTGGGAAAAACGCATTATATTGGGAAACCTTTTGTACCTCTTTCTGTTAAACCCTCAAAGGAAAAAGAGAAGTTGAGGCTTCTGGCACAGAATTTGAATCTTGGACTTCTTTTCGCTAGGTAGGAAAGGCTTCATATATTTTTTACCACCAAATTTCACAAACAATGCATGCCCTTTCGTACAATAGTATCAGAAAAAGGAACTTCGCAGCATGAAATTTCCTTGTATTTACAGCAACATCTTAACAAGTTGTTCAAGACCTGCTCAGAATCAAGATTCAGATACAGTAGCGTAGTTAGGTGAAAGCCAAACAGGGTAAAGCTCATTTAGCATTGATGTGGTTGATCTCTATTACTCGCTTCCGCAGGCCACTTTGTTTCAATCTGTCAAAGAGTGCATCATCAATGACAACCATGAATGCGTGTTTAGGAGCCAGTGTGGCATATCAGTTGAGTCCTTTCTGGAGTTACTGGGCTTCTATCTGAAATCGACCTTTTTGTCTTGACGTGGTGGCACGTTTGTACAGAAAGCTGGGGTGTGTATCGGGTCCTGTGTGGCGCCCTGCTTGAGCCAGATTTTTCTCGGAAATGTTGACCGCCTTATACAAGCCCGACTCAGAGAAATAACTGCGCGCGTGTTCCGTTCTGTGGACGATTACCTTGCCATTGTCGAAGAAATTGTGGGACCTCGTATTCACGATGATGTACGAAAGGCTTTGAGGATTACGCAACGGGTCTCACCTTCACGTTGAAACAGCCGCAGAGAAATGCTTTCTGGACTTGAAGTTGAGATTTCTGAGGGACCACGTGTGTTGGATTTAGGATCCCCGGTTGCAAAACCCTTACTTGACTACAGGTCTGCTTATTCAAAAATTGTAAATATAGGTTTTGTGGCCTCACACTTTGAATCAGCCATTTCGAAGTCTTACTTCCACACCATCGAATACAGCTTTAAAAACCAGGTGGCAAGATTGATAAGTGCTGGCTTTCCGCTTTCTGTCTTGGTGTCAGTAAGCGAAGGTACGCTCAAGCGTTCCAGGCAAGATCAGGCAGGCTCTGCTGGTCCTCAACTGAAAGAAAAACAAAATTATGAAGTGGTGCTAAACGTCCGTAGAATGACTCATTGTTTGAAGAAGGTGGGACTGAGATACGGGATACAAGCTGTGTCTACAGTTCCAAAGAAGCTTGGTCACTTCTGCGCATGGGCCCATGGAAGGACTGAGTCACACGTCAAGGAAGGCTGTGGCATTCGGCACAAGTTCAAGTATATGTCAAATGTGCCACAGACCGTTGTTTAGAGCATTCCGCTGAAGTGCGGAACAGAATACATAGGTCAAACGGGGGGAGCATTATCGTTCCCTCTCATATCGGCCCTTTATAAACCTCGCCGAACACTGCAATTCATGCCAAGGGTGTTCGCCTTTTCTTGATAGGACACTAGTGCTATTCAGGCATAGAGATAACATAACCCGAGAGCTGGCAGAGGCGAACCAAATATAATAATCGGGGGACTCAGGCGCGTTAGCAGCACCACATTGACTTTGTATGAAAAAGAATTCACGTTTATGGACCGCGCATGTTGATAGTTGATTTACCAGAGGAATGTGTTGTTTAGGCACGTGACTTGTAGCACAGCGACATTTTTAACGGGAGATCAGTTTTCCCAATAAAATTCAGTTGATAGTCAGCCCCTGGTGGGTGTTCTTTTCTTGTCCGTCGTCTTTTTCCGCTGTTCCTATCCTTACCAACTGGCCCAATTAGCCGTGTTATGTTTTGGGTCGCAAGCGCCTGGGTATCGCACCGCTGCCACCAATTGTTAGGTTTGGGCTGCGTGCGCCTGGGTAGCGTACCGCTGCCAGCAGTTATTACGTTCGTGGCTCGCGTGCTCAGCTTACCGCTGACGCCAGTTGTTACATGCGGCGCGCGGCCCCTCGGTAGCGTTGGCCTGGCGGCTCCGTGGACGGCGGACGGCATCAACGGTCCCAGCAAAGACGAGGCGTCTTCTAACGAAACAACCTTTACTAAAACATCAAGAAGGAGCGGGCAGAGAAGCTGACCCGGAGAGAATATAGACACGTTCACACAGCTGGTGTCTAGCGTCGTCTCAACGGCGCGTCAAAGTAGTCTCTCTCTCAGCGGAGTCGGCCGCTGCTTTTTATAGTTTTTCCAGTTCACAGGGAAAGGGAGAGAGCCCTTCAAGTTCAGACAAGGCGATGACTCAATAGCAGGTGGAGCGACCACATCTCCTCCACCTCCTGCAGACAGGAGAGGGCGACGCACTCTCCCTCGAGCTCCAGGCTTGGCCAGCTTTTGCACACACACGCACGCACACACATTTGGCGCGTGGCAGGATCACGTTGAGACTTGTCGGCGGGAGGAAGCGTTGCGCGGCCGAGGAACGGCGTCGAAATGGCCGATCCGCTCGCGGTTTTGCCTGTTGCTATGCGGTGGCCGCGTCAGCTGTCCCACTTCTCGGTGGAGAAACGTAACAGACTGCCCCGCCGGGGAAGGGAGATCCCGAAGGGCAGGGGACTGCATCCGCTGTCCGGAGGGATCGGGATGTTGCTGCTAGCCGGGGTCGTCCGACTCAGCTTCTCTTGAGCTCGAACAGCCTGAAGAAGTTCTTGGCAAGTCCGGGTTTCCAAGGCACTCTGCAACATTTTCTTCAGGAGAGATTTCTGACAACCCACAACGTCACAACCACGCTAAAAACTCCCTCCACTGGTCAGCTAGCAAGCACGGCACGAACTTCACTAAGTTTTGCCAGACTATTTCCCTCTTATGCCCCTATCTACATTAAAGGGCAGCTCAGCAGCACTTGGAACGCGTCCACAAATTTGAAAATTGCGCTTTCAAAAACACCATTCTCAAACAAAAATAATACAATGCAATCTGTTCAAAATCCTATGTCAGGAAGAAAAACACCAACAAGTGAATACAGGCTTCTTCTTACGTTATGGGCTCCGACTTAAGCCATCGGCATTACCATTGATATCACCCCTTTCACTAAAGTTTCGTCCGTTTCACGGAACAACCTTACCTTCCTGTTTCTGCGCAAAGAAACATACGAGCACGAGTCACTCGCTCTTCTAAACAACCTATCCCTCTCCTTACGCTTGGCGCACCAGTCACGCAATTTCTCGGCACTGGCGCATTTGTGCCTTTGGGATAGTCGCTTTCTCTTTCGCGATAGCTTACACTTGCTCCATTCTTTCTCGCGCCTGCCTTTCCGCTTTTTTCTACGGCAGCACTGAAACACAGGCTTTCTGCTTTCTTTTTGCAACCGTTTGAGCTTGCTCTCCTTATGATGGCATCAATCTTTCTCGTGCCTGCCCTTCCGCGTTTTTCGGTGGCAGCACTTGAATACTCCAGTCCTACTTTCTTTCGGCGCGAGCTCTGGCAAGCTAGCGGTAACCGGAGCTAGTAGGACGCCGGTATCGTCAAAGTGGTCAAAGTGCGGCGCCGCGTCTACATCGCGGCCAGCAGCGCAGGACTCACTTTCAGTCAAGTCCGAACGAAAAGAACGGCTGACGTCAGTCGCGTCAGTCCCCCTTCTAGGCATTTGCTCTGGCGGCTCGCCACTCAGTACGTTTCCTCGCTCAGAGTTAACCGGAGCACGATCAAGCTCTTTCGACAGCTGGGGCGCTTCGGATTGCGTGAGGGTCATGTGTGCTACGTCCGCGTTCGCACTGGGGTTGCTTTCGCGAATACAACCTAGCGTGGTATTGGGGCACGAACGATTCTGACTCTGCTCTGGTCGCTCGCTGTCGCCTTCGCAAGTGTCGCTCTCTACAGCGTACGCGCACTCCTCGTCGGTCTGCCCTGGCTCTTCACAACTCGCGGGCTGCGCTGTTTCCCTGATCGGCACTTCGTTTTTCTGCGTGCCCTGCTCTACGACACAACTGATTTCGGAAACTGAAATTTTCTCATTTTCTAGCTGATTTCCATCTCCGCCACGCTCTACACAAGCTTCTGCATTTAACTTGAGAGACGGTTCAGTTACTACCAGTTCCCCACACTCATTTGATGGAACTGCATCTTCTACAGCTACCTGGGTCGGCATGCAGTTCACCTCGCTTAACGGCGTCATTTCGGACTTCTCGCCGATTAAGCATGTGCTAACCGTCTCAGCTAGTGGCTCCACCAAGGTAACAGGATACTCTTCTGTTCGAGGCTCGGTCGGCTCGCTACTGCAGTCACATTGCTCGGCCGCTTCCCCAAGCTGTTTCTCACACTCCGGTGCAAGTTCGATTTGCTCCGGAACTTCCGCACTGTCTAGCCATTCGCTTACAGCAGCTTTCAACTGATACGCCAAATCAAAGTACGACTTGTGACACTTTTTCTCGCTCTCATATCTTTTCCGAAGATCATGAGGCGTTATCTGATATCGTATCAGCAATGACTCTTTTAGTTCATCATAATTTTTCAAGCGGTTGCCAACCAATCGCTTGATTTCTTCCGACGCTTCAGCGAAGAGAAGAGCTACCAACTTCTGCGCCCAACTATCTCGCTCGAAACGTTTACTTCTACAGACATTCTCAAAGTCTGCCAAATAATCTGCTATATCCTCGGCGACGAGGAACGGTGGCGTACCGTCTCGCGGTATCGAACCGTTACACTGAATGGCACTGAAAGCGTTAAGCTTTTCCACGCTCATTCGATGTACTGAAATCTCCAGCTGCATCAGTTTCCTTACGCGGGCGTCCTCTTTCTCTTGACGTTCCCTACGCTCACGAAGACGTTCTCTACGTTCACAAATCTCTTTCTCGTGACGTTCGTCAATGATCTCAAGGCATTCCAAAAGCTCATCTTCAGCTTCCAACGCAAGAATAGCCTCTAACACTTCTGGTTTTCTGAGTTTGTCTGACAAATTCAGACCCAACTCCTCCGCAAGCTCCAGCAATTTCGGTTTGCGCAACGACTTCAAATCCAAATTCATGGCTGTTCCGAGTGCTGCCTTCTCTACTGCCCACTATTGCCTTGCTGCAATTAACCCAGCAACAACGACAACACAATTGCCAGCTCTGTTCTCTACTTAACAAAGCCTGGCAAAACTAAGTAGAAGAAAGTCCCGCACTCACCAAACCTCGCAGCCAAGAATTCAACGCAGTCGTTCCGCTGCAGGCAACCAGTCATCACACAGGGCTCGTTGCACTGCTCCCGACTTTCCGCTGAGCTCTGCTTGTTTCACGGGTCACGCCTGTGACATCTCCGCTCTTCCCACCAGATGTTGCACCTTGGTCAGGCCTGGCTCATTTCACCGACCACGGTCACTGCTTGGTCGTCCTCGTCTCTCCGCTGTTCACCAGTTGTTGGACGACGTTATCGTCTGGCTCGTCCCTCCAACCACGGTAACGGCTTGGTCATCGTCATCCCACCGCTGTTCACCATTTGTTATGTTTGGGTCGCGAGCGCCTGGGTATCGCACCGCTGCCACCAATTGTTAGGTTTGGGCTGCGTGCGCCTGGGTAGCGTACCGCTGCCAGCAGTTATTACGTTCGTGGCTCGCGTGCTCAGCTCACCGCTGACGCCAGTTGTTACATGCGGCGCGCGGTCCTCGGTAGCGTTGGCCTGGCGGCTCCGTGGACGGCGGACGGCATCAACGGTGCCAGCAAAGACGAGGCGTCTTCTAACGAAACAACCTTTACTAAAACATCATGAAGGAGCGGGCAGAGAAGCTGACCCGGAGAGAATATAGACACGTTCACACAGCTGGTGTCTAGCGTCGTCTCAACGGCGCGTCAAAGTAGTCTCTCTCTCAGTGGAGTCGGCCGCTGCTTTTTATAGTTTTTCCAGTTCACAGGGAAAGGGAGAGAGCCCTTCAAGTTCAGACAAGGCGATGACTCAATAGCAGGTGGAGCGACCACATCTCCTCCACCTCCTGCAGACAGGAGAGGGCGACGCACTCTCCCTCGAGCTCCAGGCTTGGCCAGCTTTTGCACACACACGCACGCACACACATTTGGCGCGTGGCAGGATCACGTTGAGACTTGTCGGCGGGAGGAAGCGTTGCGCGGCCTAGGAACGGCGTCGAAATGGCCGATCCGCTCGCGGTTTTGCCTGTTGCTATGCGGTGGCCGCGTCAGCTGTCCCACTTCTCGGTGGAGAAACGTAACAGACTGCCCCGCCGGGGAAGGGAGATCCCGAAGGGCAGGGGACTGCATCCGCTGTCCGGAGGGATCGGGATGTTGCTGCTAGCCGGGGTCGTCCGACTCAGCTTCTCTTGAGCTCGAACAGCCTGAAGAAGTTCTTGGCAAGTCCGGGTTTCCAAGGCACTCTGCAACATTTTCTTCAGGAGAGATTTCTGACAACCCACAACGTCACAACCACGCTAAAAACTCCCTCCACTGGTCAGCTAGCAAGCACGGCACGAACTTCACTAAGTTTTGCCAGACTATTTCCCTCTTATGCCCCCATCTACATTAAAGGGCAGCTCAGCAGCACTTGGAACGCGTCCACAAATTTGAAAATTGCGCTTTCAAAAACACCATTCTCAAACAAAAATAATACAATGCAATCTGTTCAAAATCCTATGTCAGGAAGAAAAACACCAACAAGTGAATACAGGCTTCTTCTTACGTTATGGGCTCCGACTTAAGCCATCGGCATTACCATTGATATCACCCCTTTCACTAAAGTTTCGTCCGTTTCACGGAACAACCTTACCTTCCTGTTTCTGCGCAAAGAAACATACGAGCACGAGTCACTCGCTCTTCTAAACAACCTATCCCTCTCCTTACGCTTGGCGCACCAGTCACGCAATTTCTCGGCACTGGCGCATTTGTGCCTTTGGGATAGTCGCTTTCTCTTTCGCGATAGCTTACACTTGCTCCATTCTTTCTCGCGCCTGCCTTTCCGCTTTTTTCTACGGCAGCACTGAAACACAGGCTTTCTGCTTTCTTTTTGCAACCGTTTGAGCTTGCTCTCCTTATGATGGCATCAATCTTTCTCGTGCCTGCCCTTCCGCGTTTTTCGGTGGCAGCACTTGAATACTCCAGTCCTACTTTCTTTCGGCGCGAGCTCTGGCAAGCTAGCGGTAACCGGAGCTAGTAGGACGCCGGTATCGTCAAAGTGGTCAAAGTGCGGCGCCGCGTCTACATCGCGGCCAGCAGCGCAGGACTCACTTTCAGTCAAGTCCGAACGAAAAGAACGGCTGACGTCAGTCGCGTCAGTCCCCCTTCTAGGCATTTGCTCTGGCGGCTCGCCACTCAGTACGTCTCCTCGCTCAGAGTTAACCGGAGCACGATCAAGCTCTTTCGACAGCTGGGGCGCTTCGGATTGCGTGAGGGTCATGTGTGCTACGTCCGCGTTCGCACTGGGGTTGCTTTCGCGAATACAACCTAGCGTGGTATTGGGGCACGAACGATTCTGACTCTGCTCTGGTCGCTCGCTGTCGCCTTCGCAAGTGTCGCTCTCTACAGCGTACGCGCACTCCTCGTCGGTCTGCCCTGGCTCTTCACAACTCGCGGGCTGCGCTGTTTCCCTGATCGGCACTTCGTTTTTCTGCGTGCCCTGCTCTACGACACAACTGATTTCGGAAACTGAAATTTTCTCATTTTCTAGCTGATTTCCATCTCCGCCACGCTCTACACAAGCTTCTGCATTTAACTTGAGAGACGGTTCAGTTACTACCAGTTCCCCACACTCATTTGATGGAACTGCATCTTCTACAGCTACCTGGGTCGGCATGCAGTTCACCTCGCTTAACGGCGTCATTTCGGACTTCTCGCCGATTAAGCATGTGCTAACCGTCTCAGCTAGTGGCTCCACCAAGGTAACAGGATACTCTTCTGTTCGAGGCTCGGTCGGCTCGCTACTGCAGTCACATTGCTCGGCCGCTTCCCCAAGCTCTTTCTCACACTCCGGTGCAAGTTCGATTTGCTCCGGAACTTCCGCACTGTCTAGCCATTCGCTTACAGCAGCTTTCAACTGATACGCCAAATCAAAGTACGACTTGTGACACTTTTTCTCGCTCTCATATCTTTTCCGAAGATCATGAGGCGTTATCTGATATCGTATCAGCAATGACTCTTTTAGTTCATCATAATTTTTCAAGCGGTTGCCAACCAATCGCTTGATTTCTTCCGACGCTTCAGCGAAGAGAAGAGCTACCAACTTCTGCGCCCAACTATCTCGCTCGAAACGTTTACTTCTACAGACATTCTCAAAGTCTGCCAAATAATCTGCTATATCCTCGGCGACGAGGAACGGTGGCGTACCGTCTCGCGGTATCGAACCGTTACACTGAATGGCACTGAAAGCGTTAAGCTTTTCCACGCTCATTCGATGTGCTGAAATCTCCAGCTGCATCAGTTTCCTTACGCGGGCGTCCTCTTTCTCTTGACGTTCCCTACGCTCACGAAGACGTTCTCTACGTTCACAAATCTCTTTCTCGTGACGTTCGTCAATGATCTCAAGGCATTCCAAAAGCTCATCTTCAGCTTCCAACGCAAGAATAGCCTCTAACACTTCTGGTTTTCTGAGTTTGTCTGACAAATTCAGACCCAACTCCTCCGCAAGCTCCAGCAATTTCGGTTTGCGCAACGACTTCAAATCCAAATTCATGGCTGTTCCGAGTGCTGCCTTCTCTACTGCCCACTATTGCCTTGCTGCAATTAACCCAGCAACAACGACAACACAATTGCCAGCTCTGTTCTCTACTTAACAAAGCCTGGCAAAACTAAGTAGAAGAAAGTCCCGCACTCACCAAACCTCGCAGCCAAGAATTCAACGCAGTCGTTCCGCTGCAGGCAACCAGTCATCACACAGGGCTCGTTGCACTGCTCCCGACTTTCCGCTGAGCTCTGCTTGTTTCACGGGTCACGCCTGTGACATCTCCGCTCTTCCCACCAGCTGTTGCACCTCGGTCAGGCCTGGCTCATTTCACCGACCACGGTCACTGCTTGGTCGTCCTCGTCTCTCCGCTGTTCACCAGTTGTTGGACGACGTTATCGTCTGGCTCGTCCCTCCAACCACGGTAACGGCTTGGTCATCGTCATCCCACCGCTGTTCACCATTTGTTATGTTTGGGTCGCGAGCGCCTGGGTATCGCACCGCTGCCACCAATTGTTAGGTTTGGGCTGCGTGCGCCTGGGTAGCGTACCGCTGCCAGCAGTTATTACGTTCGTGGCTCGCGTGCTCAGCTCACCGCTGACGCCAGTTGTTACATGCGGCGCGCGGCCCTCGGTAGCGTTGGCCTGGCGGCTCCGTGGACGGCGGACGGCATCAACGGTCCCAGCAAAGACGAGGCGTCTTCTAACGAAACAACCTTTACTAAAACATCATGAAGGAGCGGGCAGAGAGGCTGATCCGGAGAGAATATAGACACGTTCACACAGCTGGTGTCTAGCGTCGTCTCAACGGCGCGTCAAAGTAGTCTCTCTCTCAGCGGAGTCGGCCGCTGCTTTTTATAGTTTTTCCAGTTCACAGGGAAAGGGAGAAAGCCCTTCAAGTTCAGACAAGGCGATGACTCAATAGCAGGTGGAGCGACCACATCTCCTCCACCTCCTGCAGACAGGAGAGGGCGACGCACTCTCCCTCGAGCTCCAGGCTTGGCCAGCTTTTGCACACACACGCACGCACACACATTTGGCGCGTGGTAGGATCACGTTGAGACTTGTCGGCGGGAGGAAGCGTTGCGCGGCCGAGGAACGGCGTCGAAATGGCCGATCCGCTCGCGGTTCTGCCTGTTGCTATGCGGTGGCCGCGTCAGCTGTCCCACTTCTCGGTGGAGAAACGTAACAGCCGTCTTACCTAAATAAAGGCAAGTCATGGCCTGATTTGCACAAGTGTACCAGGCAAAAGGTTCAGGCACTACGCAAATTTTTCAGTTCTTTTGTGTACAGAGGGCAATAGATGGCCTCTAAACACAGCAATCAGCTAATCTATCATAATGATTTTGCGCGGCCGTTTGCACCTGCTTTTCGCGACGATGGTGCATTCCTGCATGTTAGATAGGCGAACACTTCGATTTTGAACTCAGGTCAGCTCTTGCAATTGCCTGCTACATTATTCCCCTATCCCGGCCTATCAGTGTAAAGTGCTACATTATTGGAGGAGGCACTTAAGCTTATCCTTTAAGGGTATACCAGCTCACAAAGTCACGCTTCAACCAAGCCGTATGGACGTGCCTGCGTGTCGTAGAGGTAACGAGAATGCAAACGGTTCTGGCAAGCTGATTCTTATATCACCCTCCCATGTGAAAGGAGCGACCCCGGTTGGGAGCTGCTGCCCGTGGCATAGCGGTAGCGTGAATGTCATGGCAGGCTTTTTTTTTCTTTTTTTTTATGAGATCGTAGCTACGCCTTTTCACTGTGTAGCTGCGGCCACCCGACGTCTCGCTTTGGGTGTCGTAGTGTTGCTTTCGCAATAAAAGCAGGTCATTCAGCTATCAGATGACTAAAAGAAGCATCTGTAGTGGGAATGCAACGTAGATATATTTATTTATTTATGGCGCTGAGTTTGCCACACGGCATAAAAGGTGGTGGTAGAGTCACAGGAATGTGTGGAGTGCAGCCATGTGCAAGAAGTCACATAAACTGCGTGCATAAATGTTGTTTGTTATCCATAAGTGGAAATGAGAGTCATTAGAGTCGGTGAAAGTCCAGCTTTTTGTAAAATGGTCTTGCGTATATGCGAAGTTCCTGAGCATGTCCATATTAGATGCCGGACAGTGGTGTCTCAAGCGGGTTCTTCGCAGTGTGGGCATTTGTCGGGAACTGGAATAGTAGTACTTTGCCACTGATGTCGAACGGCGGGCGTAAGGGCCACTCCGACTCTCAGCCGTCTCAGAGATACCTCCTCCACCCTTGTTAGATTGGGGGGAAGGGGGTACGTACACGGGGGAATTAGAGCCCGTGTACGCTGCCTGGGGGATGCTGCTGATGTCAAATGGGTCAGGAGTGGATCCGGTGGCAAGGAATCATGAATAGCTTGCGACACATCTGCTGCATGAGGAAGCACGTCTGCTGCTATGGTATTCAAATTTGTGTTGTCTTGAACCCAGTGAATGATTATAGTCACTGAGTAACGGTGACAAGCAGCATGTATAGTCTGTGCGACCCTAAGAGCGCCATGGACTTTCTTTAAATGCTTTAGGGCTCCTTTAGAGTGAGTCATTATGTGTACTTGTTTAAACGTAGGTCGGCAGGTAACGCTTCTATGGCGTTTAAGATAGCTTGCAGTTCGAAGGCAAGAGTTGATTTGGCGTCGGTAAGGTAAGTTCGATTGGTGTTCAGGTGAGGGTGGGTTGAGCTTATAAAAGCAACTGAACCACCTGTTAGGGTTACGGCTGCATCTGTGTAAATAATACAGTCATCATGTGTTGCACAAGACGTTATTGGGAATGATAATGAGAGCTGCGACTTCTTGGTGAGTAGAGGCTTATTAGAAGTAAGGTGGTAGTAGTCCCATGGAGGTGGCTGGTTCTCAAATTCAGGACGAAAGGAAACTTTTCTTGCTCTGTTTGTCTGTCTTTGGGCATTTAAGTCTGCCCACGTGTTAAGGTGGGCGTACACCTGGGGTAGACGGATAGGAGTTGATCGAGGCAGTCCCGTAAAGACTCGCATGGCCTCGTGGTTGAATGCCTCGAGTATGGACCATTGCCGTTTTGTCAGTTTCTGAAACTGTGCCTGGTATATATAGAAGCCGCGGTTGAAAGACAGCACGAACAGGTCGGCGAGCGGTATCTGATCGGGCACCACCAGAACGAATTGCTAATCTTCGAATTAGTCCCAGTGTGTTCATGGCACTTTTGCGTACATCTGATAGCCAAACTGTGCCTTTTCCTGAAGAATGTACATGGAAGCCCAACACCTTGGCATATTCCACTTCAAGGAGGCGTGTATTGTCAATTGTCAACGCGAATGGATTAGCTTTGAAACTTCTGCGGCCGGCCTTATTGCCCACATGGACATAGCATGTTTTGGTGAGGTTGAGGGATAGGCCTGTGTTGTTGAGAAATTTTTGAAGGAGATTTATGGCATTTTGCAGGGAGTCTTGCTGCACCTGCACTGAGTGGTTTGTAGACCACATAGTAATGTCATCTGCGTATGCTAGCACTTTAATATTAGGAATTGAGGCAGGTTCATGTATGAGAGGAATAAATGCAATATTAAACAAAGTTGGGGCTAAAACTGAGTCCTGCGGTACTCCACGATTAGAAATGAAATGTCCTGTTGGTTTTCCATTTACACGGATAGCAAACGTTCGGTGGGAGAGGAACGCGTGAATTGCACGACAAAGCTGTAAGGCAGTCCAAGTGATGACATAGTATTGAGGATCGCTGTGTGGAGAATGTTGTCGTAGGCTTTCGTGATATCTCTTGCCACGACTGTGAGATGAACAATATATTACTTCATTGGCAAAAAGTTGAAGACCATCTTCAGATCCGTACCCAGGCCCAAAGCCAATCTGTGAAGACGAATATTTGTGATGATGGTCAAGCCACCAGGATATTCGAGTGGCAAGTAGCTTTTCGTACAGTTTACAGATAGTTGGGGTAAGAGAAATCGGGCGTAGAGCACCAAGGGTTGTTGGTGGTTTTCCAGGCTTTGGTATGGGAACTATTACAGAATGTTTCCAATCTGGCGGCATTTCACTGGAAATCCAGATTTCATTGAAAATTCTCAGAAGTGAGGTCAATGATTCACTTTCTAGATTGCGGAATAGTGTATAAGGGACACCATCATGACCGGATATGGTGTTTGGGCGGATGTCGTCAATCGCAGCGATCAGCTCAGCCATGGTGAAAGGGCTCGTGATGTTATCTTCTGGGTGATGATTGGCGAGACTGAGTGGAACCGGTGCAGGTTGGCAGTCATAATTGGGGAAGAACTGAAGAGTTACTTGCTTGGCAAATTCTTGCGGTGAAAGACGCAGGGCTGTTCGAATACTCTCGGCGTAGTCTTTAACTGAGGGTTTTCGTTCCATTGAATGAAACACACGCCATAGGTGGCGGTTTCCGGTCGGAGTACTTATGTGAGAACAGCAGTCTGTCCTGTCCAACGTTTGTGTAGAAGGTGCTTAGAATACCGACGGGCTTTAGCGGTTAGTTTATGAAGTTCTGCTATGGCAATATTATTGGACGGACTGACGTATACGTCCATTTGCTTGCGCCGTACCCAGAGGTTAAGGAGGTGAAGTTCAGGGTTTGGTTGGTCTTTATTGATGGTTGAAGACACAGTGTGCTGATTTAGAACTTGCATGAAAGTAGAAAGTGCCGAATCAGGAGTTATTGAGATGAGGCGAGCATCTGTACGTAGAGTATTCCAAGACGTAACGTGAATTTTGCGGCGAAGTTTACATAGTGTGCTTGAGGTAAAATTGATTAGAATGGGGGAGTGGTTACTGCCCCAGGTGTCGCAATTCCTGCGAGGATTCCCAGGGCTCAGCCACCACGTAAGGTCCGGAGTCGACGCCAGTGCACGCCGGCGGGTACATTTTGACAAACTGTTGGGAAGTGTAAACGACTGGTCAAAAAATGTGTCGTAAATTTGACGTCCACGCTTAGAGTCTTGTATGCATCCCCAGGCTGTGTGCGGTTCATTGAAATCTCCTCCAACAAGTAAAGGTACACCTGGGTATGAGGTATGCAGATGTGTGAGCCATCCAAAGTTGAGCACAGTCGATAGCGGTCGTGCGTAAAGTGATACTAATATAACTGGAGTACGTTGAGGCTTAGTAATAATGGCTGTCACTTCTTGACGGGTATTGCACCAACGGGATAGGTCTATTGGAGAATGAGGAGTCGATGAATGAACATATATTGCCGCTTTACCGGGAGCAAGACCACTGCGGCGGTCGGGTATCGAGGGGCAGTGATATATGCAATAACTAGGTAGAGGTGAAATAGCGTTATGCTCTTGTAAAAGGAAAGCCCAGGCCTTAAGGTTTCCTTCTTGAATACGGAGCTTCAATTCAGGGAGTTTGTTAGTGAGACCCCTACAGTTCCATTGCATTACAAGGGATTTATGGTTAGTGGCCATTAGTTTGCAGAACAGATGCAATCATTTCAGGCAGTTGCTGCAGCAGTGTAATCAGTGATGTCAGTAAATTTGTAGCTGCAGATTTTTGAGGTTGGGCATATTTTGACTCAAAATGACTGTACTCATTAGAGCAATGATGTACTTGACTTGTAGGCTCAACAGGCGATTGATGCGAACGTCGGAGTAACATTAACCGACGTTTGCAAAGGTGATCAAGCTGTTGGCGAACTTTGGCAATCTCTTCATCTATGACAGAAATATCGTTAGGCATAAGGGAACCTATTGGTGGAAATTCATCTTCTGTCTGACGAAGAGTACGGGAACTATGCTTCGAAACAGATCCATAAGATGGGCGGATTTGAGAGGGCGGAGGTAAATATGTTGGCGTCAAGTCGGTACCATCCTCCTCTGTGTGGTGTGATAGAACAGCAAAACGGTTTGAAATCTTGACTGCATCATAAGTAGGCTTATGTACTACACGACGTTTCTTGCGAGGGCATTTGGGATACATAATGTCGTTTTTTTGCAAAACGGACACTTGAAGGAGGGGAGGCCGTCCACTGATTGTTTTGGTAAAGTGTCCTCGGATGCAGGGCATACTTTTTTGATGTGGCCTTGTCGTAGGCATCGGTAGCAAAACTCTGGGGCAGGGCGGAAAGGCTTCGGATGAACGACCAGCTCGTTGTAGAACAAATGGGTAGGCAGTTCTAAAGGATCCTTCAAAAGTAGAAGAAATGTGCCTCGGTTACCTAGTTGGCGGGCATTTAGCACAGAGTGCGTGTCTGATAAAAGATCCCCCATAACCTCATTTGGAGCTGCTTTAGGATCCAGGTTATAAATTACACATCTTTGCAAACCGGGTCCTGACGCTAGGTATGCGTGCACAGGTACATATTGAGAGTCACTGATATATATTTTATCAATGTGACAGATTTTCTCAGCATCGCCAAGGGAGGCTACTTGCACTGTGATTGAATTAGAGGGACGGTGGTAAATAAATCCTCGGTAGCCTGTTGTGCCCAGTGCGCGGTCAATAAGCTGTTGCACTGATCTTGAAGAAATTGACGTTATGTCATATTGAAATGTAGGCTTAATGTGTACTCGGAAGGAGCAGTCTGCGTCAGGGCGCCCGCATTTCGATGGGGTTCTTGACGAATATGATCGTCTGGAGAGGGTTTTACCTTCTTTGCAGCTGGTTTTGTTGAATCGGAAAGAGACCGCATAGGAATGGTCACAGGAGTAGGCAAGCTGTTGGAAGCTGAAGTCGGTTGATCCCCTGACACGGCGACTTTAATAGTGATGAAGTAGCTTAAGGGACATCTTTGAGGTGGAAGGTTAGCTGAAGCAGTAGAGGTGGTGACAACTGCATGCGATCTTTTCATGTCATAGTTATTGTTCATGTCCATTGGCCAAGTTGAGATAGACCTGCGCGCCTCACAAAGTGAACGTTGGCATTGTGATGGGTGCGCTGGAGCGGTCGTCTTGAGGCTTTCTGGAGCTCCTGGGATCTTTAGGCAGCGTTAACAGCTGACATGGTGACCTAGACAGGAAAAGTAGAAAGGTAGGCTTGAAAATCAATATGCAGAAGACTAAGGTAATATTCAACAGCCTGGGGAAGGAACAGCAGTTTACATTAGGTAGCGAAGTACTGGAAGTAGTAGGCGATTATGTCTACTTAGGACAGGTAGTAACCGCAGATCCGGACCATGAAAAAGAAATAACAAGAAGAATAAGATTGGGATGGAGCGCATTTGGCAAGCACTTGCAGATTATGACTAGCAGCTTACCGATATCGCTCAAGAGGAAAGTATACAACAGTTGCATCTTGCCTGTACTCACCTATGGGGCTGAAGCATGGAGGCTAACCAAGAGAGTTCTACTTAAGTTGAGGACAACCCAGAGGGCTATGGAACGAAAAATGGTAGGGGTAACATTAAGAGATAGGAAGCGTGCAGAGTGGGTCAGAGAAATAACTCAGGTTGCCGACATTAATTAAGAAGAAGAAATGGGCAAGGGCAGGACATGTAGGGCGAAGAGGGGATAACCGATGGTCGCTTAGGGTAACAAACTGAATTCCAAGGCAAGGAAAGCGTAGCAGGGGGCGGCAGAAAGTTAGGTGGGTGGATGAGGTTAAGAAGTTCGCAGGGGTCAAGTGGATGCAGCTATCACAGAACCAGGCTAAGTGGAGAAATATTGGAGAGGCCTTCGCCCTGCAGTGGGTATAGTCAGGCTGATGATGATGATGATGATGAACAGCTGACACTATAGGTGGCGAAGTGAACACAGCTCAAAAAGAACAAAAATTGCCAGTCGGTAGAGTCTACCGACAGTGCACGTTGCGAAAGCAATACTCCGACATCCAAGGCGAGACCTTGGGTGGCGTGGCCTCAGCTAAGCCGTGAAGAGGCGTAGCTACGGTCTTGTCATAAAAAAAATCAGCCTGCCTTGATATTTGCATTCACGTTACCCCTATGTCACGGGCAGGAACTGCCACCTCGGGTAGCTCCTTTCATACGGGAGGGTGATATCAGAATCAGCCTGCCAGAACCGTGTGCATTCTCGTTACCCCTACGACACGCAGACACGTCCATACAGTTTGGTTGAAGCGTAGCTTTTTATGTGGGGTGGTAGCTTACGCTCTCGCCTCATACCCTTAAAGGATGAGCTTAAGTGTCCCAATAATGTAGCACCTGTCACTGACAGGGCATGATAGGCAAATAACGCAGCTGGCAAAAGAAGCTTCTGTCGTTGCTTTCGCAATTCAACTAGAGTTAACTACAGCTTAACCTCATTTTTTTTTTATTGGAGCTTCCTGTTAGGGCGTACCGTAGATGCTGTGTCCTCTAGTTAAAAGAAAGAATACAGCGGGAATTGTCAATTACGTTGCATTTCAGTATAAACTACAATCTATCAATTAAATGTGAAGGAGTGATCAGCTGGTGCTGCTGACGTAAACAAACCGTTGTGACTAGAAAGCAATACACAGTCACGCCAAGACCAAAACAAACAACGTGACAGAAGTGGTTCTGCTCTAACCAAGACAAAAAAATTGCTTTGATTGCTATTCAACCATGTTTTGAACTCCACTCAGAAATGCCCTGTTGGCTTTTTATTTATTTTTAGTCTCAGTAGTGACATTCAGAAGTTTGTTACTCACAGCTGATGCTACCCTTTGACAAAAATGCAACTTTCCGAGTGATATTTCTACTGGTGATGTTTTATAGTTCTGGCTGCTTCTAGCACCTTGGTGGTAAGCTGGCTGCATTCGCGATATCGTGGCGCTTTTTTTTTTTACTTGAGTTCGTGTAGTGTTACGAGACACAACTTTTTCCGGAGTTGGGAGTCGCTAGTTGCGGTGCCGCGTCACATCACGATGGCGCTTCGCAATCGCTGCAAACGCAGTTAGCAAATAATGTAAGAAAGTTGGGTAGTGTGCGTGTTCAGTGTGTGGTGGTCCATCAAGAAAATGCAGTACGTAAATGAAAGCGATAATGACGCTTATGGTGAAGGATATACATTTCCTTTTTGCGAATTTTACCCGCAGGAAGCCTAGGTCGAAATAAGGTCTGGTTAGAAAATGGGATTGTATACCCTCCTTATAAGGAACCTCTGTTACTGGTGATAAAAATTGCTCCCTAGTGCACGTACGTTATAAAAGGGCTCAACTGTATCTGTGAGATTTGTAAAAGGAGTCTTCAGGAAGTTGACAAGTGATGCCCCCCGGGAAAGAAGGGCGCAGTGAGACACACTGAGCCATGTCTCTCCAGGCAGGGCCGTATATTTTCGTTGTGTAATACCAACTAGCCCAGAGCGCCACCTTAGTAAACTAAGATTTACACCAGTGATCAGAAGCCAAATTAGTTTATAAAAAAATTTACGCAGTCAATGATGCTACAAGCATTGATACCGGGTGTTTGGATAAGCATCTTTGGGTGAAAGCAATGGGGGCGCCA
This sequence comes from Amblyomma maculatum, assembly GCF_055883805.1. Taxonomy (NCBI): domain Eukaryota; kingdom Metazoa; phylum Arthropoda; class Arachnida; order Ixodida; family Ixodidae; genus Amblyomma; species Amblyomma maculatum. The sequence continues at coordinate 74,083,861 of NC_139352.1, read as the reverse complement.
AACGGAACAATCTCAAAAATCGTTCAGGAGAGCTGCAGGTGTCCGCTAAGATTCTATTATTGATTTCGCCTGTCTTTGCTGCGGGTGAGTGAACCAGCTGTTTTATCGACGTAATGCAGTACGAGTTTCATGTCCAGAACTTATTAGATATGAACCAACAAACACGGGTAACTGCGCTCATCACGAATTTTGTGACGGGAGTGAGATACTCCGGTACAAGCTGAGGAAACAACGACAACGTCTGTCGCTTCGTGCACGCTGAGCGTTCGTGAAAGGAGCTGCCAGCAGTGGCAAAAAACACTCTCGAAGTTTCTCGGGAACTTTGGCTACTCAGGTCCTGGAATTGCCGACTGACCAGAGTAAGGATACCCCCCCCCCCCCATGGAGACCCCCACCAATGCTCTCGCAAAAAGTTGCACAGAGCACAAGCAGGATTATTCCTTGGTTCTACATACTTGTCAAACAGATGCATGTACCCTTGCTTGCGTTCGATTGTTCAATTTTAATTTAACGGTTCCAACGATAATATAAGCATGTAGACATAATTCAGTATTCCGCTGAGACATTACGTCTTTACTCTGTTCCGCTGAAACAAAGCATGTCACTTGTTTAAAATGTAGGCTGCACTTTTCACGACTCCAATGGTACGTACTCTTACATTTACCATACAAGGTTACTGTGAAGTTAACCCCAAAGCTGCGTGGGGCTAGAAGTAATTTTCCCTCTCTTCAAGCAACGTTCGGGGGTCCCTTGTTTCTGGGAAAAGTATGGGGAGCTACTGGGGTCGGAGTACAAAGCCCTTTTTTTTCGAGCGTGCTGTCTTTCTTGGCTTGCGAGCACCTTGTTCCTGCGGGGTCGGTCTACAAATATTCAGACTTTGTGCGCGAGAGGCATCCCCCAGAGGGGCCGAAAAACATAGAGAGAGAGAGAGAGAGAGAGAGAGAGAGAGAGAGAGAGAAATCTGCAAGCAGGGTTTCGGAATATGCGCTTGCTGGCAAGCGCAAGTTTGTTTTCAAGCGGATTCTACTGTTGGGCGTAAGCCTGGTGGGGCGAGGGCTGGTGTTTTCGTTATTTTACTTTTCTTCTTTTTTGTAGAGTCTTGCTCTTCAGTTGGTGCACTGTAGGCGGTCAGTTGGCTGCTACTTGCTTTATCTAAAGTACTGTTCGAATTTTGTTTGTGATGGCTGTCGCTGGGCTCACCTTCTTGCCTCAGGGCTTGTGCACGTGCTGCGTGCATGGTGTCCAGTGCGTACTGGACGAGGTTGGCGCAATGGCTGGACTGCGTGGCCGAGAACGATTCATATCAGATATCGTAGCCCCGATGGACCTTTCTTGAAGTTTGACGCTGGTCACCTTTCATGAGCTTCTGGTCGTGCGCTAGTCCGACACTGTCAAAGCTTGTCTTCGGCTTTGCATGTAGAGTTCAAAATGTTTAGTTCCCGTTTTCGATCCACGGAGTTCTATTTCGAATAATCATCCCATGTTGTAAACATATTGGCAGCGTTTTACGGCCTGGGGTGCTGGTTACGTGGTGTTTTGGAAATGCTAGCAACTTAGTCGAAAAAAGTGCCAAGAGGGTGTGATTGAGAACGGGTAATAGGCAAGGCTGAAAGGCTGATTGCTGCATCCAGTGCAGCGAGCGCAGCGAGCGTTGTGATATTTTGAATGACCGTCACTGTGCTTTATAACTCGCAGAGAATTTAAAACGTTGAACATGCGGACATTGTCCGCTTGATTGAGAACGTAAGTGCGTGGAGAATTCTGACTGTGTGCCTTGAGCATGCTCCACCTCGAACCTGCGCTACGTGAATAAAAAGCACCCGCGAGGCGCTCATCATCAACATCAAGCCGGCGTATTCTCAATATAATAGTATCTTGTTCTTGACCAGTGAGGTTCATAGTGGTGGATAGCCGTGCTAGTTTCCTAGCACGAAACGGAAAAAATAATGGCCAAAAATGGAAAAAGTAAACTTTTCTAGTGCGGTGTGGTGGGTAATGGTCGGGCCGCACAGAAAAAGCAAACTGAGAACTGCCGATCTATCTTTGGCATCCAAGTGGATGTCCGAATTCCACGTGGATTATTTGGTGCGGCGCCCAGAGGCCTCTTCGGTAGGAAGTTTTGTTCTAATTTTTTTTTTCATTATTATTCACAGGCTGCCCTGCGTGACTTGCCTAAACAGTGGTCCCAGCGCTTCATTTCTAAAGGTTGTCTTTTCTTACAATTTCCACAATGAACAACTACGCCATTTTCAAGCGTAAGCAACGTAAGCTGAAAACAAATGCCTTCATATTACAACTCGTCAGAGTGCTATTATTACTTAATGAGCTCTACCGATCAATACGATCTAGAAGGCATCACCAATGACGTATCACGGGGAAATGCACGCTCAATTGAAATGAATGAAAATATGCTCCACTGACTAGAAAACGCAATCCAAGAAGCTCGGCATACTGTTTATATTTCAATTTTTTGGAAAAAGCTTCCGAACTTAAATGCCCTGGAGTGAATATTAGAGAGGACATTTGATGGACAACTCATACAGAATATGCAACTAGCAAAGCATGCATGATATTGAATATCTTGGCGAAAATTTCACACATCCTCAGATGTAAAATATCTGCTGTACCTCACTCATACTAGATTGATTCTTGAATATGTCAGCACCGGGCGGAATTCACGTACGGCTACATTATCGTATAACGCGTAAACCGTGTAACCCGCTTTGTTCTACAATTTTCAGCAAAGCGTTTCAGGAGTTTGGCTGGGAGGAGGGAGGAGGAAGATGAGGAGAAAAGGCAGGGAGTTCAACCAAGGAACTGGTTTGCTACCCTGCACTGGGGGAGAGGGGTAGGTGGGTATAAAAGTTGTGGGTGAGAGAGGGATGGGTGAAGACGGTACAGTCACATCACAGACATGTCACATCAAAGACATGTCACATCGCATCATGTCATAGTCATATCACGTAACATAAAAAATCATAGCCTTTCGATCAGTCCTGCGCTTTTCATAAAGCGGAGCAGTGCCTGGGAGGCCTTCACCGCAGACGATCGCCGAGGCCAGGGACCTAGGATCTTAATTTCAGTCAGTGGGCGTCCATCTAGACGCTCCAGCGCACGGCATAGACACTGTCTTTCCTCGCTGTATATGGGGCACTCACAAAGAATGTGGCCTATAGTCTCGTCGCATCCGCAGTTTGTAAATGCAGGGCTATTTGCCATACCTATCACAAAAGAATAAGAGTTTGTAAATGCTACACCAACCCACAGGTGGCACAGCTATGTTTATTCACATCGGGGTAGGTTAGGTGGAAGCCGGAGCTTCAGGTCAGGGTCCAGGGATTTTAAGCAGCAGTTCGTAAACTGGCTAGAATTCCACAAGGAGAGCATGTGTTCCCGCGCAAGTGCGCGAAGCCTGGCCGCTGCGTCTGCCCTGGAAAATGGAATCAACACACAATCGCTGTCTTGGTGGGCTGTTCGTGCGACCTCGTCCACCCGGAGATTGCCCGCTATGCCGCCGTGTCCTGGAAGCAATTGGTAGATGATGTCATGTCCTCCATTTATGCCATAGTGATGAAGCTGTCGTATTTCCGCGACGAGTTGCTCATGGGCTCCTCATGGCTGGGCTCATGGCTGGGAATTTCTTAGTTGTGCTAGTAACAGCCTACACGGCTTTATCAATCCCAGTTTTATCAAAACGCAGCAGAGCCGCCTACTAGTACTATAAAATTCCTACCTAAAAGATTCCATCACTGCTGCGACGTAGTTTTGAAAAATTGTAACCATTAAAAAAACATCGGCTACACGGTTCTGTGTGCGCTCTACTATACTTGGATTCTACACTGTGCTGACATAATTAGGAATTGGTGTAAAAAGTGGGAGGTACAGCAGTTCTTTTACATCTCAGGCTGTGTGGAATTTTCGCCGAGAAATTTGAAATCGAGAAAATCAATATCTAGCTGTATGCTTTATTAGTTAAATATTCGACATGAGTTCTTCATGAAACGTCCTATTTTGGTATGCATACCCCCTATTTTATAATCGGAAGCTTCTTCCAAAGGATTGGAATTTAAATCGTGTACTGAGCTTCTTAATATACGTTTTCTAGTCAGTCGAGTATATTTGCATTTATTTCAATTGAGCGTCCATTTCCCCATGATGCGTCAGTTGATGGAAGCTGTCTAGGTAGTAGTGTAAGGCGCAAACGTTCTATTCGTTGAGTGTCGCGCTGCACATGATGCAGTCTTGTGCGTACAAGCGGATTTTGCGTGAAACTTTATGAACAATAGTGTTGCTATGTATTAATAACAATAAAGGTGCCAGAAGAGATCCCTGAGGTAGACTGTATGTAGCATCTTTTAAGGCGTAATGATATCTACGAGACTGGTAGAGCTCACTAAGTAATAGCAGCACTCTGGCGAGCTGTATTATCGAGGTATTTGCTTTCAGCTTACGTTGCTTATGCTTGAAAATGACTTGGTTTTCGTCGTGATAATTGTCAGGAAGGACAGTCCCGACAAATTACACGCGGAAATACCACCGTATAAGGGAGTCTCTTAGGGCATGCTGTAAGAAATAATGAACAAAATGGAAGAAAGCTTCCTGCTGAAGCGGTCCCTGGGCACCACACCATAAAATCCAAGTAGACGGCCGACATCCACTTGGCGGACAAAGATAGACCGGCAGCCCTCAGTTTGTCTTTCCTGTGCGGCCCGAGCATTACTCAGAGCCCCGCACTAAAAACCTTTACTTTTTCCTTTTTCACTATTATTTTTCCCGTTCGGTTCTCGGAAAGCATCATGGGCATCCGCCACTTTGCGACTGCATGAATCTCGTTGGTCAAGAACAAGACCCCTTTAGATTAGGAATACACCGGCCTGATGGCAATGATGAGTGCGCACGCAGGTGTAAGTGCTTTTAACCCACACCGCGAGGGTTGAGGACGGAAAGGAAGCTCAAGGCACACATTCAGGATTCACCACGCACTTACGCTCTCAATCAAGCGGAATATGATGTTATGCTCAACTTGGTAAATTCTTCGTGTGTTAGCGGGCTTCCGCGAGTGTCAGATACTGCGCCTTCGTAGAATTGTAGAACACCAGTGAATTTGGTGCGTTCAATGAAATGCTGGTTCTGTTTGCAAGGGGCGCGCGATATACCGTCACGACATGTCAGGACGTCACCAGGCGATTCATGTATAAACGAGGCTGACCCCACCGGGAGTCCAATCCAGGCGTCCGGGCGGCGTCTTTTATTTGCCGCTTCCTCAAACTCCACACTATACAGCGAACAGAGGCAGACCCAGATGCCCAGGAGGCGTTAGTACAGCAGGCATCAGCGGTGTTTGATATCGATTTACAGGGTAGAAAAAGCGCTATATTTGTCGCAATTCTCCGCGGACACATGTACCACGCCATAAAGGAAGAGAGGAAGGTGGGAGTGAAAGAATACAGGCAGATAGAGGTGCCGTAGTGGAAGACTACGATCCACCGCGCTATAGTGGCTATCGCCTTATCGCACTTTAGTGGTCGAAGAGTGCCTCTAGAACGTTTTGCTTTTTTGCTATCACTATCAAAATTATAATGACACATTAACGCATTGAGTATGTCCACCTGTAATCTTCTGGGACCAACAAGACTGCGAGACTTGTCAGTAGCGTGGTTGTTTCGCAATAATGTGGTTCTGGGTTCGATTTCTGCCTGATGTAAATTAACGAATTTTATCAGGTCTGTTATTTTCATTTGGTTAGGGGAGGATTTTGGGTAAATTGGCGTTATTTCGAATGTTTTAGAGTTATTCTGAAGTGCGACAGCACGTAGGCGGTTTCAAATTTGATGCCGGTTGCTGATTGATTGAGAGATGACTTCAAATTCCTGCTTGGCAAATCTGAAGTTTCAGGATCCCATTCGCTAGTTCAGCGCTGGATTTCTTTAATAATGAGAGCGTATACAGAGCGTGAGTGGCAATCGGGCGCTAGTCTAGAGGGCATAACGAAGATCGTTGCCATGGGGAGAGGCTACACCACAAAGTCTGTTGCGAACCAGTAGTGCCACTAGGGGTGTGCGCGGGGTGCAGACTGCGTCGGTTGCAGCACTAAGGGGAGGGGGGCGGAGGGAGGAGGGGAAGGGCGTGGTATGGGGTGAAATGGCAACCAATTACTATGCGAAAATGTCGGCATGCTGGGTATGACTCCCGGTAATCTGAAGAGTAGCAAGTGCGACCACTAGTTTTAACGATAAGGAAGTGTGATCCACGAGATATGATGACCCAGAGACACGACAGCCTTGGCATAAGTGACCTACGTTTGTGTCTGAGAGCGATAATTCATCGACGACGGGCTGTCTGATAGTGCTTTTCATCAAGATTCCTAGGCTGAGGAAGCACTGTCGTGACGCTGGGACTAAGTCGACCCGGCCTTCACTTGGTAGCGTGCAGAGACTCCGGGTTGATGAAGGATTGAATCTTCGAAGTTGGTAAAATATATATACAAGCAGGTTTAATGGCACTTTGAGAAAACTTATTTACATGAAAAAAAGGGTGTATCAGCAAAATGGCAAGCGTTAAGAGTTCATACCGAGAAGCGTCTGGATGTGCCGTTTACCCAGGGCTCAGAGCGTCATTTCGTGCTCTGCAACGTTCCTTAAATCCCCCTATGTCAAGCCCCTCTCTGAAGATGCTCACCAGTCAGTTCCAGGGCACACCCCTCAGATATCGGCAACCAATCGATCACATCACTGCACTGATGGTCTGATGCACTGACTGGTCCAGTATTATTTCATCGGGCATGGTCACAATTGTTGGTGGGTAGAGCTTGGGAACGGCGAGGAGGTAAATTTCGATTCTTCTGCAAAGATTCGCTATGTTGGTTCCGGCAAGTGGATTTCCTTCTCAGAAACACAAGTGTACGTGCGCGCCACGAATACTGCTCCCAGCATTGTCCCTTTACGGCAATTGCAACTCTTTCTTGCATTCGCGGGAAATCCTCTAATGGCCGTAATCCTCATGCCCCTTTCTTCTCCTGTACGTCAGTGGACGTGTCACTCCGATCGTCTCCTTTGGACAATAGGCATTCCTCACTTGACAATAGCGCCTCTCAACGGGAAGGGTGAACAGTTGAACAAAAGTACTTCCGGCTATTTCTCACAGGGCGACGTTTCTTTGTATTTTTCTTGACATTCCCTTGACAGGACCAACTTGGCAGTTGCAGGGTCACGACAAAGCAAAGCATGCTCACACAAAAAGATTCATGGGAAGTCTCACTTAGAGCCCTTGCACCAACAGCACATATCAATACCATGCCCACAAGCGCGGACCATGCACGGTCACAACAGCACTTGAAAGCGGCTGGCACTGGCCTCGAAGAGTCCAACATTTGGGCAGCATGAACTTCCCCGCATTCATTACGGAGTGGGATGTTCTAGAGTCTCTTCCGAACCCTTCATTAGGCCTGCAGCTATTCCTAATGATATGCGTGAGGAGTGTTTATAAACTGAAGTTTAAAAAAACTGCTTGATATCTACGATGGGCGAGTCTCTGATTTGAAGTCTTACATTAATATTTGAAATCTTACATTATCGAATTCTATTAAGTGATGAGCAGCTTTGCACCTCTCAATGCCAGAAAAGGAAAATTTTTACTTTTGGGGTTGTCTTTTCACCGTTGCTCTACGCTATATACGTAATATTTATTTGGCTCGAAACGTACCCAGCTCGTCCTTTGGAAAAGGCGTTACGGTCTCCGTTCCTCGGGTCGTAACCCTGAATTGAGAAAAACACGTCCAGAGAAATATGCACATGAATTTAGATTGCAATAGCGACGCAACTGTTCGTTATGCAGCGTTTAAAGTAGTCTCATGCCCCCCCCCCTCCCCCCCCATAAATAGTATTCATCATCTGCTAGCCAAGTTGAAAGCCGTAGTGTGCGATAGGGGTTCGAACCGACGGCATATGCATCTCCAACTGCATGGTGTTTATTGTAAGTGTAGGCGTCCGCCGAGGTGTGAGATAGATACCGCACCTTCCTTCCCCAAAAACCAACCCAAATGAAGGCTTTTTACACTTTGTCAAACTCTGTGCAAGAGTCGCAATTGGAAAATTCGCGGAATAAAAAAGTTAGCTGTGGGTTAGCTTGTGGTTAAACCGGGAGTTACGCGAGGGCTATCTGCATGGCTACGCTTAGGTTCGTCTTGAAAGCAAACACACGGCTTTTGTACATAGTAGTTGACTCTATGGTTTCAGCTTTATTTATGCCATAGAGGGCACTTTTGACCACTAAAGTGCGATGAGACGAAAGCCTCTATCGTGCGGTGGTCCGAAGCCTTCCACTACGGCACCTCTTTCTGTTTTCACTCTAACCTTCGCGATGACGCGATAGCATAAGCTACCAGTCAACATATAAACTTCCGCTCTAACCGAGCCGTATGAACGGGCCTGCGTGGCTTAGGGATAACGTGAATGCAAGGGTTTTAGCAGACTGTTTGCGATATCACCCTCCCATATGAAAGCAGAGGTCGAGTTGGCACCTCCTGCCAAACGTTTTGTCAGGAAGCCCTACGTCTAGTTAGTACTCGGCCATGTCAGCTACCAGCTACCGCCTTCTTCTTGTTTCTTCGCTCTTCAGACATAATAGAGAGAGAGAGAGAGAGAGAGAGAGAGAGTAGAACTTGTTATTTACACCAGCAAATGAAGGAGCTCCGGTCCTCCATCGCTTGGGATGGATGGTGGGGCACCCCGCCTCAGACGCACGGCAAGACACGTTGTTGTGTGTTCTTGTCTGGGTTGGTGAGGAGCTGGTCCCAACTTTCCGCGGAGGGAGCTGGCAGGAGGGCCCTTGGGGGCGGTTATTTTTGCATCCCCAGAGCATGTGCGCCTGAGTGGCAGGTCTCAGTTCTTGAAATTTCGACATGCGGGGTCGTATTTCCCGTTAGTAATTAGTGATAGCCTGGAGTGACTAAGAATTGAGTGTGCCTATAATCTGCAGAGCAGGGTGGTTTGTACTCAGTCGATGTCTGGGTGGGGAGGCGAGAAAAGGCGTCGCGTCTTTTTGTGAAAACTGATAATTTCGGCGAAAGTCTAGGGGGCTTCAGCGAGTGCTTCTGGATGCGTGAGACCAACCGCCCGGGTTTTTAATCCTCAGGCAAGTTGGTCGGCCCCATCGTTTCCAGAGTTTCCCGCGTGGGCGGGTGCAAGGTGCGGAAACATGCCGAGTATTTTTAACGGTTTGTTGGTGATTTCATCAGTGCCTGCAGAAGAGGATAACTTAATATTTTCTATGACACAAGATATTACATGCGTAGAAAATGTAATGGAAAGCATAAATGGCCAAGGGTGAGCAGTTGTGGCAGACGGTGGCATATCGGTTTCTTTTGTGGAGACTGTTAAGAATGCGGTGTTGAACAGATCGGCACATACGATGACGCTTGCCTCCTCTTCAAGTGTATTGGTAAGTGCGTTGATGTGCGAATGGTGAGGATTAAGTAGTTGCCAGAATGTTTTCGGGTTATTAAGGCGAAAGCATTACTTCGCTATGTTCACAGATTTCTGTCCACAGACCGCGTCAGCAAAATCGTGTCCGCAGTAGTTGTGAGTAATTGAGACGTGGTAGATGTTAATGAGTGGTGTCAATAGACAGAGCGTGACTTAATGTTTCTGCTAAAAATAATTAGGTCAATAAGGTAATTGGTAATTAATTACAGGCAAAAATGTAAAAGTTGTCCACAGCCGTCGTGAGTAATTGAGAAGTGGTAGAGGTTAATGAGTGGTGTCAATTGATAGAGGGTGACGTAATGTTGTGCCCAAAAATAATTAGGCCAATAAGTTATTCCCATAATTAATTCGAGGCAAAAGGTATAAGTAAGGCGAAAATGGTCTCATTAGCCAATGGCTTGGCGCCACATTTGAATGTATCAAATACTATAATCAAATCAAATCAAATCATATCAAAGTTTAATTCCCATCTAACACTACAGATGGAAGAATCGAAGAAAAAAATTAGAGCACTGCAGAATCTGCATTGGAGTAATGCGAAAGCCCGGATGCTGCTGTTGGTTGCTTCTGGTTGCTTCTAGTAGCTTAATTCACTTCTTGTCTCGCTTGCTCTTCTCTCTGTTCCGGCGTTTCTTCAGCACGGCGTTTTCTTCTCTTGACATTGTGTCGCTCCATATTATTCATAGATTCTTCAACATTTTCGGCATTAAGAGCGTCCATGAAGCTTGTCTCCGAAGTTTCACTTGGCCGTTCCGTATCAAGCGATCTTGACCGGCGTGCTCGCCAGGCTGATACATACGCATGGTGTTTAGCTCGTCGTTCTTCCCGCTCTTCGTCTGTTTCTTCGGCATAGCGCCGTCGCTTGGCCGGAGTAGATCGTTCCAGCCTCGCCTTGTACACATCATCCGACATAGCGCACTGAGAGGAGCGCAGCTGCAGCCTCCCGTTTTATCCCGCTCTAGCGAGCGCTTTCTCTCGGCAGCGGCGCAGCCGGCCCGTGAAGCTTCACCTCCGTCATCGATGGCGCTAGCTGGGTCCCAGTCTTTCGGTCTGTCGTGGCGTCACGCGGTCACGTGGCAACGGCGTGACGTCACCGCTCCGGCTCTTGTGAAGCCTCACCTCCGCCATCGATGGCGCGAGCCGGGGCCCCGTCTCTCGGTCTGTCGTGACGTCACATGGTCACGTGGCGCGCAGCTGTGTGAGGAGGCGCCACGTTCATCAGTGGCAGAAAGTGCAAGCAAAAAGGTACCCTTGGGCAGCTCGACGAGTCTACAATCCTAATGATTGGCAGGGAGGCAACACAAGAGTTTATACAATTTTAAAAACAAGCACATCAAGGAAACGCCAGAGAATACACGAAACAGCAATATGTATGCATAATGAAAGTGAAATCACGTTATTCAAAAACAAACTATGTAGTTCTCGACGTGACGAATAAAACAAATCGTTAATGTGCATATACCTATTTAGAAGAGATGGAAGAATGTGCATTCCTTACCAAGATTTAGTTGAGGTGTTGGCAATGTCCATTCTTCGCCACGTCTTGTTGGCCAGACTGATTCTGTTTTCGTTAGCTCTGCTAAATTCTTAAGATTTGTTACATGATTCCTGATTTGTGTTTTAAAAGTGACACTAAGGCGATATTTATAAAGATTATGTTCTTTAATTATTCTGGAACGACAAACGAAAGCTGCACTTGGATGTCGGGACGGTAAATTATATGTATTTCAGAGATATCGTTTTTGCATTAAATGAATACGTTCAAGGTTGTTGAATGTTGTAGTACCTCAAACTAACTGACAGTAGTTTAAATGCGAGTTGAATATTGAATTGCATACCAGCATCTTAGTTGCTGTGGGAAGTATGTATTTTAGACGGCCTATAACACTAGTGATTGTAGCTAATTTTTTAAAGATATAATTGACATGATAACTCCATGACTACTGGTAGATAATATAATCCCGAGGCATTTAAACTGCTCAACTATTTCTGCAGACCGCGAGTTTAATATAATATAATCGTGCGGTGGGATAACTGTTTTTCGGCATAAATATGAGAGCTTTGGTCTTACCCTCCTTTATTTGCATCAGGTTAACTGCAGACCAGACCTCAAGAGCTTTCATTGTGGCATTACATTGTTTGATAAGCTCATGAAAATTTTCACCTGAAAAAAAAAAAGAAATACGCTTGTATAATAGGCATAGATGAAAAACATCGTATTATCGCTAATGTTGACAATATCGTTTAGGTAAATATTGAAGAGTAGAGGTCCTAGTGTACAGCCTTGGGGGACACCACAGAAGAGCGGCTTTGGTTCAGACCGTATACGTTTATGAATACCACTTGCTGTCTGAAAGACAAATAGGAACTTAACGGTGAGAGCGCTTTTCCTTGGATACTATAGCAGTGTAATTTATTTAGTAAGATTTTATGATTTACCAGGTCAAAAGCCTTTGAGAAGTCCACAAATTAACCAATGACAATATCTTTGTTGTCAAGTTGCTTTAATATTTATTCCTTTTGTTGGAGTAATGCAAATTCAGTTGATTTGCTTTTCCAGAAGCCAAACCGAAATGGTTTTGGCAAAAATAGATGGATGAAATTTGACATTCTTAGATGGAGTATTTTTTCAAAGGCTTTCGAAAACACTGGTAAAACAAATAGATTTGTCTGTAGTTGGTGAGGGTGTTGTAATCTCCCTTTTTGTAAAGAACAACAACTTTTGCTATTTGGTTTTTACCGGAAATACTGCAGTTTCTAAACACATGTTAAAGTAATGAGCTAGTATCTCATAATCCACGTCCACATCATGTAAAATTTTAGAACACATAATTCATAAACATATATTAGGTGTCTTGGAAGAGCACAAAGTACTTACAAATGTTCAACGTGGTTTCAGGCGTGGGTTTTCTACAATTACACAATTAGTTGAGACAGCACATGATTTCGCTCAATTGATTGATCAGGGAAAACAAACCCATGCCATATTCATGGATTTTCGCAAAGCATTTGACAAGGTGTCGCATAACAAACTAATTCATAAGCTAAGCTATTATATAAAAAACTACCAGATACTTACATGGATCACAGCCTACCTTTCAAACAGATGTCAATTTGTCACATTAAATAATACTTCTTCCAACAGTGCCCATGTTGTGACCGGCGTCCCCCAAGGATCCATTTTTGGGACCACTTTTATTTTTATTATTTATTAATGATATTGTGTCTGGCCTTTCAGTCCGCGTGAAGCTTTACGCAGATGATTGTATATTGTACAAAGATGTTTCTTCAGTTGATGACCAGGTGTGTTTGAATAATGATCTAGAAAAGGTGATTGCGTGGTGCAACGATTGGCAGATGTGTATTAACTGTGAGAAAACCGTTTTCATGAGAATTACACACAAGAAAAGTCCTCTTCATTTTGTGTACCGTACTAACAATACATCATTATTGGAGGTAACAGAATATAAATATTTGGGCTTAAGGATTACTAACAACCTTTCATGGACAAAACACATAGATACGGTTGTAGCTAATTCACTGCGCAAACGTTTTTTTCTTGAGGCGCTCACTGAAGTCATCTCCGCCCAGTGTCCGCCTATTAGCTTACAACTCCCTCACCTTAACTAACATGCATAAACTTGAGCGCATACAGCATAAGGTCGTTAGGTTTGTATTTAATTCATATGGCCGTGCGTCTGTCAGCGAGCTTGTGAAGCGTAGTGGATTACCTTCTGTGACTGAGCGCAATCGTATCTGCCGATTAAAGTTTCTTTTCCAGCTCGTAAAAGGTCATTATAATATTAACACTTCCAATTATGTTACTTACTCTTCAGAATATAATACGAGACAAAGGCATGCACTAACAATAACCCCTGTGAACGGGCGAAATAACTGTTTTAAATATTCTTTCTTTCCGACAACATTTACGGAATGGAATAAACGTAATAGCGAGACTGTAACTCAGAGTTCTTTACTATTGTTTGAAAAGTGCCTGCAAAATTTATGAATTTGAGTGCGTTTATATGCTTGTATTTCTTTTTGGTTTTCCCACCCTGCTATGATCTGTACCAGATCGCAGTATCTATAAATAAATAAATAAGTAAATAAATAAATAAATAAATAAATAAATAAATAAATAAATAAATAAATAAATAAATAAATAAATAAATAAATAAACTACATGCTTGACCGGCCGTATTTGGATTTCCTAAATGTAACAGCCAATGCTATTGTTAAGATTTGTTATCACCGTCACTACTTCACCTTCCGTGACTGGGTGTAGAAAATTGTTTCATCATTCTGAATTCGAACATACTTGCAAGCATCAGATCTGGTAGCACGGTAGCCAAGTTCGTTAAAACATTATTGAATACATTAGCCAGTTCAACGCCAGAAACTTCCTTTCAATCAATATTTAATGTTGTTAATGCAATGCGTAAACTCTCCCGCTGCAGAAGTGTATTTAATCTCGACCATAGTACACCATGTCGAGCATTCTTAACTTCTAAAAGTGACACGTGATAGGCTGTTCGTGCAGACCGCAGTTTTTTAGTCAGTTTATTCCTATACTTCTTAAATAACGCAAGGTTCTCAACCTTCCGGCTGCTCAAAAATTTTTTATAAAGCTTGTCTTTCATTTGTATTTCTCCGCGAAGCTCTGGCTTTGCCCATAGCTTACGGATTCTGCGGCTTTTCACACGTGTTATAAGAGGAAAGCAGTTATGATAAATCTGTTTAAAGCAATCGACAAAAATACTATAGGCAGCATTTGCGTCATGACGTTCAGCTATTTTACTCCATTCTACTTTCATGAGCGCATCACTAAATGATTTCAACGATGCTTCTGTAATAGCTTCATATGTGGTTGATGCGGACTTAATTCCTATTGTCCTAGCCTTCTCAATGCAAGCAAACACCGGAAGAAAATCCCTTGCACAGCAAGATAAAACACCAGAAAAAGCATTCAGCCGCATAGAGTTAGTAATAATTAAATCGAGAACTTAATGACCTTCACTTGTGACTTTTGTTGGTGTATTGATCAGGCTAAAAAAACTATTAGACATAACAGTCATATTAAAGTCTCTAGTAGATGGAATGGGATCACTCATGTCAATAATGAAGCCACCACAAGCTATTAAGGTTTTCTTATTGTGATACTGAACAACAAAAGCCAGGAACATGTCGTAAAACTGTAAAAAGGATGCAATGCTACCGTTAGGAGGGCGATAACACACAGAGAACAGAGCACTTTGTGTAGAAACTGAAATGATTTCATAAGTTGGGGTAATTGAAGTGTATACTTCAAGTAATTCGTCTCAACGTCGTCCTGAAGCAATAATGGAACACTGCCAGCGCGAACATGTCTGTTTCGTAGTATTTTGTATGATTCTTCAACCTGAAAACATCACAGTCACTCGGTTAACATCATTGCAGAGAATTTAAAGAAAAAACTACCAAAAAATTATTTCATGCAGAATACTTTGTTTTTCACAGACCTAGTATTCAGGGGAATACATTTGTAAGAGATCGCTGGAAACATGGCCCTCTCCTTCATGTGCTAAATACAATCTCTCAAAACCCGTACCTCAGGCCAGCGCTCCAGTCGAGCCGGGCATACGATGACCAGAATCACCCCTGCAGAATCTCCGCGAACTGATCGCCGCCGCTCCGGAACCTCCACATGCCAAGTTCCTCGCTGTTACGGACGTATATGCGAAAATACCATAGCGTCAGGTGAATGACAGATCCACGAAAAGCTGCAGGGGTGCGCCCGCCGTAGAAATGTTTGATAAAGGCACCCCCCCCCCCCCCCTCTCCTTCGATTTCTGTTTAGTAGCTGGGTGCCAATTTGGTCACAACTTTTGCAATTGCGAAGGGCGAGTGGTCGAGACGCAGCGCATTAAAGGGAGGGAGTTTAGTTGCTATGTCGGAGAAGCGTACCAGTGTTCCCTGAATCGAAACGCGGGTATATGCAATTGTAATCTTCCGCCGGTGTAATACAGCTCCTCTATTAGCTTGTAGTTCGTATTGTCACGTAGTGGTGACGAGGTCGACGACACAAATGAAGGGTCGATGACTGCACTAAAGAAACTCTTTATTTGGGCTGAGTTGCGCCCGCAAAAGAACTAAGCAACTCGGCGGCGGCGATAGAAACAAACGCGCTCGTCGATCGTCGAACAAAGAATGCTCGTCACACTCGTCAACGCTCAATTTAAAGGCTGCACAGAACAATCTAGATAACGTCGCAAACAGCTACCAGCACGGGCTGGAACATTGTGGAAAGACACCCGAGTGGCCGGAACCTTCGAGACAGATCTCGGTGCATCTTGCGCTACAACAAAACTGATAAAGGTGTGACTCGCGACATCGAGCATAAACAAACAAAGATTACGGAACTGATACGCGGTCCAGAATCAGAGTGGTAAGCATGTACGCCGGCGGCTGTTAAAAAACAACAAATACAGTCTTTAAGGTTTCGCGGCATTACTCCCCTTTAAAAAAAAAAAACATCGCCTCGATGTTCCAAAACAAAGCAACTTAAACATAAACACTGCGAAGTTTAAACACCACAGATTCTTTAACGCGCGTAATATGGCTTCAGTCGTAGAACATGTACAATTTCTGGGCGTGCGCGTCGCCGTTGTGATGATGACGTTCCGTCGGGAATGACTTCATAGTCCAGTGGGCCGACGCGGCGAATGATTTTGTACGGCCCAAAGTATCGACGCAACAACGTTTCACTAAGTCCGCGACGGCGAATTGGTGTCCAAACCCACACTTGGTCTCCTGGATTGTACTCTGCGTGGTGCCGTCGTAATTTGTATCGTCGGCTGTCGGTGCGCTGTTGGTCTTTAATACATAGCCGTGCGAGTCGTCGGGCTTCCTCTGCACGCTGCAGGTAGGCGGCGACGTCAAGGTTGTCTTCGCTGGTTACGTGCGGCAGCATTGCGTCGAGCGTCGTCGTGGGCTCCCTGCCGTACACAAGCTTAAACGGGGTCGCTCTGGTCGTGTTGTCGTCGATGTCGTCATGTGGAGCGGCGATGAAATGGTTGCGTCGTCGTTAGTGGTCGTCGGCGGCGGAGGATCTTCTTCTTTTCGCCGTTGAGCAACCTCACCTCCAAAGGTTGCTCTGTTTAGTTTCCCCTGCGCGGGCTTGGAAACCTTCCGCGCGTACTCTCATCATAGGTACGGCCTGGCGACGCAAAGCGGGCCCTGTACGGCGATGGAGACCTGAATCGACGGATTGGTGGCGCAATCTCACCGCTACGCAGATAAGTGTCAATTTCTTGTGGTCGTTCACCTGGGCGTGGTCGTGGAGCGTCGACTGCAAATCCGCGGAGACCGATTCGTCGGTACGGGCAGTGGCGCAGAATGTGGCCGGCCTCACCGCAGTGGAAGCATAATGGCCGGTTGTTTGCAGTCCTCCAGGCGTCGCACTTCCTGGGGTTTGGGGATCGTTGGTAGGCTTGGCGGGCGGGGGCCAAGGGGCGGTTTTCAGGAACAGGACGGTTGCGGCGAGGGCTCGGAAAGTCATCACGTCGGGGCGGAGGGCGACGTAATGCGCCAGCGTAGTTCATCGCTGTTGCCTCGTGTGCTGGAACAGTCGCAGCCGTCGCTTGAGGAACGCCCAGCGCCTGCTGAACTTCTTCACGGACGACGTCCACGAGCGTCGCCACCTGGGGTTGTTGCGATGATGGCAGCATTCGGCGGAGCTCCTCTCGCACGATCTCTCGGATTAGGTCGCGAAGATTCTCTCCGCTTGCAGATGTGCTGGGGTAGTGGCATGAGTAGTTTGGTTGAGGTGGTCGCTCGTAGTGGCGCATCCGGGTATCCAACGTCTTCTCGATGGTCGATGCTTCACTCTCAAATTCTTCCACAGTTTTCGGCGGGTTCCGGACAAGCCCCGCAAAAAGCGACTCTTTAACGCCTCGCATTAAGAATTTCACTTTGTCATCTTCGGTCATGTTAGGGTCGGCGCGGCGAAACAGGCGTTTCATCTCCTCTACGTAGGCCAGGACGGGCTCGTTTGGTAGTTGAATTCTTGATTGGAGGAGGGCCTGAGCTCTTTCTTTTCTGACAGAACTTGTAAAGGCCATCAAGAACTGTGCTTTGAATATCTCCCAATCCTTGAAAGAAGTCTCGTGATTTTCAAACCAAATTCTGGCATGTCCTTGAAGAACAAAGTAGACCTGCCTGAGTTTCGCAGCGTCGTTCCAGCCGTTGAAATCTGCCACACGGTCGAAAAGGTCCATCCAATCTCCCGCATCTTCATCCGGTCGTCCATGGAAGCAGGGGGGCTCACGGGGTTGGACGAAAACGACCGGTGCTGTAGGCTGGGCCATTGTCAGCGTCGATGTCTTCCGAGATCGAATGGGGTCAGGCAGCAGACCGTGTTCGGGTTGTAGGCCTTGAAGTCGGCGGCTGGCTCGGTGACCTGTAGGCTGGTCTTCCAGGGCGACAGGAACACTGCTTGGGTCTTCGCTTGAAGGATCAAAGGGAGCACCTCCACCAGATGTCACGTAGTGGTGACGAGGTCGACGACACAAATGAAGGGTCGATGACTGCACTAAAGAAACTCTTTATTTGGGCTGAGTTGCGCCCGCAAAAGAACTAAGCAACTCGGCGGCGGCGATAGAAACAAACGCGCTCGTCGATCGTCGAACAAAGAATGCTCGTCACACTCGTCAACGCTCAATTTAAAGGCTGCACAGAACAATCTAGATAACGTCGCAAACAGCTACCAGCACGGGCTGGAACATTGTGGAAAGACACCCGAGTGGCCGGAACCTTCGAGACAGATCTCGGTGCATCTTGCGCTACAACAAAACTGATAAAGGTGTGACTCGCGACATCGAGCATAAACAAACAAAGATTACGGAACTGATACGCGGTCCAGAATCAGAGTGGTAAGCATGTACGCCGGCGGCTGTTAAAAAACAACAAATACAGTCTTTAAGGTTTCGCGGCAGTATTAACGTGATAAGCTAGATTAGTGTATTAAGATTAGTGCTTAACGAGCGCAAGGTAAAATGAAATGACCTGAGCACAGTAGTTTTGCGCCGTCGTCGACTTTATGCGCTCTTACATGTGAACATTTTAAGCATCCCGTTTCGAGCTCGGCACTGTCTTCTATGCCCTGTTCTATACTCGGTACGAAGAGTGACAAAAAAGGCAACCGCAGGTATACACGCGACACAAAACAACGCTGCTATCAGATGATTTTAATTTCTTTCTGGCTGTTCTTTGCGCTGTCCTCCTCCTGAATGTGAACAACTAACTAGCCCAGCACAATGTTTTATTTCAGCACTGTTTTAGCTCTCTGATTTCCAGGGGAGTAGCGTCACTGAACGTTTTCGCTACAGCTAGAGAGCGGCTTCGGAGCAGTTAGGCGCACTGCAGGCAGAGAACAGTTCGCTGATAAACAGGAACATCCCTTACAGATATACTGTACTATGAAAGCTTCTACAGTCAGCGTTTCGTAGATAATATGAACGGGATACAGCAGGTAGACAGAACACCTGAACAGAGAGAAGATGGTTGGAGACCGAGCTGGTTCATTTCAGAAGCTGGCGGACATGTACATGTGGAAACCGTCCTGGTGTGACACATGAAGACGCGATGTTGTTTCTGAACTCTGTTCCGCATTCTGCACAGTCGCCGCACTGAGTCTTCCGTATTCATTACCGCTGTACCGTGTGCGTACAAAACTAGCACCAGCAGCAACAGGCATCCACCCTTCGGATGCCCGGGGGACAGCGAGAAGAGATGCTGTGCCTAAAAGGCACACCACCTCCCCTTGTCCACCACACACGGCGGCCGAGTGTACAGACGGAGTCTGAACGCTCCGGAACGCCACCAGTACGAATCTCGGTCCCCGCAACACAGCGATCGAAGGCATAAGTGCTGCAGGCGCTGGGATTCGAACCAGCGTCTTCGCGTGTGCGAGCTCAGCACGTTACCCACTCGGCTGCCGTGTGGCACGGCTTCTGGATGGCACCCAGAATAGGTGTTCCGTGCGGGACGAAGTGGTCATACCAGAGCATGCGCCGTGCCTACTTCCTGCTTTATACGTGATAGTGCGAGCGTGAAGCATATCTACTGATATCGAGTGCGCTTAATATCGCTCGGTAGCGTGCGCGCTTGATATCGAATGCAGTCGCTTTAACTTTCGTGCCTGGTCATGCATGATTACCTTTCCGTGCTTTGTTGTCCAGACGGCAGCTATAAGAAAGATGCAAACAAGGGGAACGTGCCTATATTTCAATAATGGGCGTGCTGTTTGGTACCTTTACAGTTCAGTTTGCTTTTGATGACGTTAAAGTAAAGAGGGGGAGCAGATCGGTTGAATTCTTATTCTGCTGACAGACGATTGATTTCATAGCATGTATATATATTTTTTCTTGGCATCGATATGCCATGTATGAAAGGCCCGATGAGGAGGTTTAAGTAAGGGATGAGTGCAGTAATGATGAGTTCGTACATGAAGCGAAATTGAAAACGGCTGCTAATATATCAGCGAAGTTCGAGAATTACGGGCACGTGGAGATCATTGATATGTGCTACGAGTGCATTGAGATGTGCGGGTTTTTCGGGGGAACATAGGGAGGGTAAGCAAAAGTGGATGTATCTATGCAGGTATCTGTGAAACATGAAAAGGCTGAGGTTACTTCGACGAAGTGCGAGGTGGCACACCCGGATTTCACATTGTGGTTTGGTCAGTCGGGCTTAACGTTTCAAAGCGAGTCAAGCTAGCAAAGACGCCGTACTGGAGGGCGCCAAAAATGTCGACCACCTGGGGCTCTTTACCGCGCAGTGATATCGCACAGCACACGGGCCAGCGAAAGCAGCCGCCGAGGCCGGGATTATATCCCGCGTACGTCAGCACAGTTGTCGAGTGCCTTAACCACCGGAACACCTCGGCGGGGTAGATCGAATTTGACGGCATCACTTCAGAAACATACACGCGAAATCCATACCGTCATTACGCTTTTGATCGCTGCATTGTAAGCCTTGCAACGTTTTCACAGGTCCTTTTTATCCCTCTCTGAATTAAACATGTGCCTTTTATACCGGGTTTCCCGGCTAACTTCGACGAAAGTTTTCAAAATACAGTTCACCATAGTCCAGTGAAAATAATTCAGAGATTTGCATAGTCGCATATGCTAATCTACTATATTTTGTTCACTACAGTTAATTAGTACATACCAATTACCTAATTCTCTAATTATACGATCTTCAGAGAAGAACGCCGATGCAAAATTATATCTCTAGAAACTTCTAGCTTCGCTGTCTCTATCACGCTACGACTTCCGCAGCCCTATTTACAGTCCTTCACAAATACTGTCACGTGACGTTTGGGCGTAGTCGCGTGAGTTGCTGTCACGCGAGGAGCAATATTTCTTTTGCCGCCGTTAGCGCTTTGACCCTATTGCTCGCTCTGATAATGTTGGTTGCTGTGAAAATTGCTGTGAAAATAGCGGGGTTGGAAGTGCCCGCTGTACTGGACACAGGCTCCACTGTTTCCGTTTTTGGCGATGAGCTCAAGCGAGAATGCGATGCAAAGCATTTTCAATTACGAGACGTCACCACAAAACTTGGGATGGCATCGCCACAGAAAGCGTCGGCTACCTCTGCAGCAACGTCTGACAGTTACTGTGAATAGTCGGAGAATGCGATCAGCGCTTTCTGCACCTTCGCAGGCTCTCTTTTCCGGCAATTTTTGGTCTTCTCACTGTCGTGCAGTCTTTCACAGGGTCACAAACGGAAAGATACAGAATCCAGGCGACACATGACCCCTTCGCTGCCATGTTCACGGAGGCTCCTGGAAAAGTTAATCTACTGGCGCACAGGATTGACACCGGCAACTCCCGCCCGATCCGTTTCAACCCCAGGCCATTGAGCGTCCACAAGCAAGGACTCCTGGATGCCGCTCTGGGTGAAATGGTGGCTACCAGTGCAGTAAGACCCTCAAAGAACCTTTTCCCGTATATATTTCGCCTAAGAACGACGGCACAGCACGATCATGTATAGACTATCGGCGGTTGAACGCTGCAACAGTCAGAGATCCGCACCCTTTGCCGTCAGTCGAAAAAAAAAACTATAGACCTGTGTCAAAAATGAGGCAGAATATCCTGTAGTTTTGTCGTAACCATCAGATTTTAATGTAGTTCTGTGGAACTTTTCAGTAGTATATTTCTGTTCTCTGTAGTTCTATAGCACTTTTCTGTTGTAACTACAGAAATTTCTGATGTTAATACACAACGTTCTGTTGTCACAACTAGCTTCCCGTCAAAAACCGCACAGGAATTCTGTCGTAATGTCAGAAAATAGTCTGTTGTTCTTTCGACTGGGTACGTATAAGCTTGGATCAGCAAACTTCTTCACTACTCTCCAATACTCTGGCAGAGGTTTTCTGCAGATACCGATTGACGAGAGTGAGATCTAAAAAACTGCATTCCATTGCCATTAAAGATTATTCGAGTTTGTCCGACTTCCTTTCAGCGCGTGATAGTTATAGTGCTCGGAGACGCGAAATTCAACTACGTAATGACATAAATAGATCACGTCGTGGTGTTTTCAGAATGTTTCGATGAACAGCTGATATTTTAACCACTGTTCTGCAACGAATGCAGGCCACAGGCATTAACGTTAACCCCCGTAAACTGCCGCTGGTTTCGGACAGAATTAACCTGCAGCAGCAGTAGCTGGAAGAGTAGCTGTAGCTGTGGCAGCAGTAGCAGTAGCTGTAGCAGCAGCAGTAGCTGTAGCAGTAGAAACAGCAGCTGTAGCAGCAGCAGAAGCAGCAGCAGCTGTAGCTGTAGCAGCAGCAGCAGCAGTAGCTGTAGCATTAGCTGTAGCAGTAATTGTAGCAGCAGAGCTGTAACAGCAGCAGTAGCTGTAGCATTAGCTTTGGCAGCAGTAACTGTAGCAGTAGCTTTAGCAGCAGTTGCTGTAGCAGTAGCATTAGCAGTAGCTGTAGCAACAGCAGTAACTGTAGCAGCTGCAGCAGCAATAGCTGTAGCAGTAGCATTAGCAGCAGCAGTAGCTGTAGCAGTAGCTGTAGCAGTAGCTGTAGCAGCAAGTGTAGCAGTAACTGTAGCAGTTGCAGCAGCAATAGCTGTAGGAGTAGCATTAGCAGCAGCTGCAGCAGTGGAAGCAGTAGCAGTAGCTCTAGCAGCAGCTGCAGCAGAAGTTCCTGTAGCAGCAGCAGCAGTAGCTGTAGCAGTAGCAGTAGCTTTAGCAGTAGTTGTAGCAGCTGTAGGTCTAGCAGTAGCAGTAGCTTTAGCAGCAGTTGCTGTAGCAGCTGCAGGAATAGCTGCAGCAGTAGCATTAGCAGCAGCTGCAGCAGTAGCTGTAGCAGCAGATACAGCAGCAGCTGTAGCGGCAGCTGTAGCAGCAACAGCATCAGTAAGTGTAGCAGTAATTGTAGCAGCTGCAGCAGCAATAGCTGTAGCAGTAGCAGTATTAGCAGAGCAGTAGCGATAGCTGTAGCAGCGGTAGCTGCAGCAGTAGCTTTAGCAGCAGTTGTAGCAGCTGTACGTCTAGCGGAAGTAATAGCTGAGGCAGTAGTTCCAGCAGCAGTAGCTGTAGCAGTAGCTTTAGCATCAGTAACTGTAGCAGTAGCTTTAGCAGCTACAGCAGCAATAGCTGCAACAGTAGCATTAGCAGCAGTTGCAGCAGTAGCTGTAGCAGCAGCAGCAGCTGTAGCAACAGCAGCAGCAGCAGCAGTAGCTGTAGCGGCAGCTGTAGCGGCAGCAGCAGTAAGTGTAGCAGCTGCAGCAGCAATAGCTGCAGCAGTGGAAGCAGTAGCAGTTGCAGCAGTAGTAGCTGTAGCTGTAGCAGCAGAGCAGTAGCAGTAGTAGTAGCTATAGCAGCGGTAGCTGTGGCAGCGGTAGCAGTAGTTAAGCAGCTGTAGGTCTAGCAGTAGCAGTAGCTGTAGCAGCAGCAGGGGTAGCAGTAACTGTAGCGACAGCAGTAGCCGCTGTAGCACCAGCAGCTGCGGGAGCAGTAGCAGCAGTGGGAGCGGGAGCAGCAGCAGCAGCAGCGGCAGCAGCGGGAGCAGCTCCAGCAGCAGGAGCCGCGGGAGCAGCAGCAGCACCAGCAGTGGGAGCGGGAGCACCAGCACCAGCAGCAGTAGCAGCGGGAGCACCAGCAGCAGTAGCAGCGGGAGCACCAGCAGCAGCAGCAGCAGTAGGAGCGGGAGCAGCAGCAGAAGTGCGAGCGGGAGCGGGAGCAGGAGCAGCAGCAGTAACAGCTGTGGGAGCGGGATCAGCAGCAGCAGTGGGAGCAGCACTAGCAGCAGCAGCAGCAGCAGTGGGTGCGGGAGCAGGAACAGCACCGGCAGCAGCTGCAGCAGTGGGAGCGGGAGCAACAGTAGCAGTAGCAGCAGGAGCAGCACCAGCAGCAGCAGTAGTGGGAGCGGGTGCGGGGTGCCGCAGCAGCACCAGCAGCAGTGGGAGCGGGAGCGGTAACAGCACGAGCAGAAGTGGCAGCGGGAGCGGGAGCAGAGCCGCAGCAGCACCAGCAGCAGCAGTGAAAGCGGGAGCCAGAGCAGCAGCACCAGCAGCAGTAGTGGGAGCGGGAGCAGCAGCAGCAGCGGCAGGAGTAGCAGCGGCACCAGCAGTACCAGCAGCAACGGGAGTGGAAGCGGGAGCAGCAGCAGAAGCACGAGCAGCGGGAGCTGGAGCAGCAGCAGCAGCAGCAGCAGTGGAAGCGGGAGCCGGAGCAGCAGCACCAGCAGCAATAGTGGGAGAGGGAGCAGCAGCAGCAGCGGCAGGAGTAGCAGCGGCACCAGCAGCAGAAGCAGCGGGAGCACCAGCTGCAAGAGTGGAAGCGGGAGCAGCAGCAGAAGCAGCGGGAGCACCAGCAGCGGGAGCTGGAGCAGCAGCAGCAGCAGTAGGAGCGGGAGCAGCAGCACCAGCAGTGGGAGCGGGAGTAGCAGCAGCAGCAGTGGGAGCGGAAGCGGGAGCGGCCGCAGCAGCAGCAGTGGGAGCGGGAGCGGCAGCAGCAGCAGCAGTGGGAGCGGGAGCGGCAGCAGCAGCAGCAGCAGCAGCAGCAGCAGCAGCAGCAGCAGGGTGAGCGGGAGCGGTAGCAGCAGCAGCAGCGGCAGCAGCAGCAGCAGGGTGAGTGGGAGTGGGAGCTGCAGGAGCAGCAGTAGTGTACGCGGGAGCAGTAGCGGTAGCAGCAGCACCGGCAGCAGCAGGGGGAGCGGGAGCGGTAGCAGCGGTTGCACCGGCAGCAGTAGTGGGAGCGTGAGCGGGAGCAGCAGCAGCAGCGGGAGCAGCAGCAGCAGCAGCGGGAGCGGCAGCATGAGTGTGAGCGGGAGCGAGAGCAGCAGTGGGAGAAAGAGCGGCAGCAGCACCAGCAGCGGCGTGAGCAGCAGCGGGGGGAGCCGGAGCCGCAGCGGGAGCGGCAGCGAGGGGAGCGGGAGCAGCGGAGAAAGCGGGAACAGCAGCAGGGGGAGCGGGAGCAGCGGGAGCAGGAATAGTGGGGGGGGGAGCGGGAGCGGGAGCAGCAGCAGCAGGCGGAGCGGGAGCAGCAGCAGCAGTGGGAGGAGTGCGAGCAGCGGGAGCAGCAGCAGCAGTAGCGGGGTGAGCGGGAGAAAGGGCGGGAGCAGCGGGAGCAGCAGCAGCGGGGGGAGCAGGAGCGTGAGCGGGAGCAGCAGCAGCGGGGGGAAGTAAGAGCATGAGCGGGAGTAGCAGCAGCAGCAGCGGGGGGAGCAGCAGCAGGGGAGCGGAAGCGGCGGGAGAGAGAGTGCAAGCAGCAGCAGTGGGAGCGGGAGCAGCAGTAGCAGCACGAGCAGCAGCAGTGGGAGCGGGAGCGAGAGCAACAGCAGCAGCACCAGCAGCAGTGAGAGCGGGAGTGGTAAAAGCACTAGCAGCAGTAGTGGGAGCGGGAGCAGCAGCAGCAGCGGCAGGAGTAGCAGCGGAAGCAGCAGTACCAGCAGCAGCAGCAGCGGGAGTGGAAGCGGGAGCAGCAGTGGAAGCAGCGGGGGCACCAGCAGCGGGAGTGCAAGCGGGAGCGCTAGCAGCGGGAGCGGTAGCAGCAGCAGTACCGGCAGGAGTGGGGGCGGGAGCGGTAGCAGCACCAGCAGCAGCGGGAGCAGCAGCAGCAGGGAGAGCGGGAGCGTGAGCAGCAGCTGTGTCAGCGGGAGCAGCAGTACGGGCGGCAGTAGTGGGAGCGGTAGCAGCAGCAGCAGCAGCAGCAGCGGGAGCGGGAGCAGCAGGAGCAGCAGCAGTGTGAGCAGGAGCAGTAGCAGCAGCACCGGCAGCAGGAGTGGGGCGGGAGCAGCAGCAGCACCAGCAGCAGCAGGGGGAGCGGTAGCGGTAGCAGCACCGGCGGCAGTAGTGGGAGTGGGAGCGGGAGTAGCAGCAGTGGGGGGAGCGGGAGCTGCAGCAGCAGCAGTAGCGGGGGGAGCGGGAGTACAAGCGGGAGCGGCAGCAGCGGGGGGAGTGGGAGCGTGAGCGGGAGCAGCAGCAGCAGCAGTGAGGGGGGAGCGGGAGCAGCAGCAGCAGCAGCAGCGGGGGGAGCGGGGGCAGCGGGAGCAGCAGTAGCGCATAGGCAGCGGCAGTGCGAGCAGCGGGGGATGCGGGAGCTGCAGCAGCAGCAATGGGAGCGGGAGCAGCAGCCGCGCGGGGAGCGGGATCGGGAGCAGCAGCAGCAGCAGCGGGAGTGTGAGCGGGAGCGGCAGCAGCCGCAGCGAGGGAGCGGGAGGAGAGGGGGGAGTGGGAGCGCGAGCTGGAGCAGCAGCAGAAGCGGGAGGGGACGGCGGGAGCAGCAGCAGCAGTAGCGGGGGGAGCGAGATTAGCAGCAGCAGCGGGAGCGGCGGCGGGAGCGGGAGCAGCAGCAGGAGTGTGAGCGGGAGCGAGAGCAGCAGTGGGAGCGGGAGCGGGAACAGCAGCAGCACCGGCAGCAGCAGTGGGAGCGAGAGCAGTAGCAGCAGCAGCAGCAGCGGCGTGAGCGGGAGCAGCAGCGGGGGAGCCGGAGCCGCAGCGGGAGCGGCAGCGGCAGCAGCGGGAGTGCGAGCGGTAACAGCAGCAGCAGGGGGAGCGGGAGCAGCAGCAGAACTAGTGGAAGGAGTGGGAGCAGCGGGGTGAGCGGGAGAAGGGGCGGGAGCAGCAGCAGCAGCGGAGGGAGGGGGGCAGCGGGGGCAGCGGGAGCAGCAGCTGCAGCGAGGGGAGCGGGAGCGGGAACGTCAGCGGGAGCAGCAGCGGCAGCGGGGGGAGCAGCAGAAGGAGCAGCTGCGGGGGGAGCGGAAGCGGGAGCAGCAGCAGCGGGAGCGAGAGCAGCAGCAGTGGGAGCGAGAGCAGCAGCAGCAGCGGTGTGAGCGGGAGCGGCAGCGAGGGGAGCGGGAGCGGTAATAGCGGGGGAGCGGGAGCGGCAGCAGCGGGGGGAGTGGGAGTGCGAGCGGGAACGGCAGCAGCAGCGGCGGGGGAGCGGGAGCAGCGGGGGGAGTGGGAGCGCGAGCGGGAGCAGCAGCAGCAGCGGCGGCGGCGGTGCGGGAGCGTGAGCAGGAATTGTGGGGGGGGGGGGGAGCGTGAGCGGGAGCAGCAGCAGTAAGGGGAGCGGGAGCAGCGGGAGCAGCAGCAAAAGCGGGGGAAGGGGAAACAGCAGCAGCAGCGGGAGCGGGAACGTCAGCGGGAGCAGCAGCTGCGGCGGGAGCGGAAGCGCGAGCGGGGGAGCAGCGGGAGAGGGAGTGGGAGCAGCAGCAGGGGGAGCGGGAGCAGTGGGGGGAGTGGGAGCGTGAGCGGGAGCAGCAGCAGCAGCGGCGGCGGCGGCGGTGCGGGCGCGTGAGCAGGAATAGTGGGGGGGAGCGGGAGCAGCAGCAGCAGCAGGGGGAGCGGGAGAAAGGGCGGGAGCAGCAGCAGCAGCGGAGAGAGCGGGAGCAGCGGGGGCAGCGGGAGCAGCAGCAAAAGCGGGGGGAGCGGGAGCAGCAGCAGCAGCAGCAGCAGCGGGAGCGGCAACGTCAGCGGGAGCAGCAGCGGCAGCGGGGAGAGCAGCAGCAGAAGCAGCTGCGGCGGGAGCGGAAGCGCGAGCGGGAGCAGGAGCAGCAGCGGGGGAGCAGCGGGAGAGGGAGTGGAAGCAGCAGCAGGGGGAGCGGGAGCAGTGGGGGGAGTGGGAGCTTTAGCGGGAGCAGCAGCGGCGGCGGGAGCGGGAGCGTGAGCAGCAGCAGCAGTGGCGGGGGGGGAGCGGGAGGGTCAGCGGGAGCAGCGGGAGCAGCAGCAGCGGGGGGAGTGGGAGCAGCAGCAGCAGTGGGAGGAGTGGGAGCAGCAGCAGCAGTAGTGGGGTGAGCGGGAGCAGCAGCAGCAGCGGGGGGAGCAGCAGCAGGAGGAGCTGCGGGGGGAGCGGAAGCGCGAGCGGGAGCAGGAGCAGCAGCGGGGAGAGCGGGGGGCAGCGGGAGAGGGAGTGGAAGCAGCAGCAGCGGGGGGAGCGGGAGCGAGAGCAGCAGCAGCGGGGGGAGCGGGAGCAGCAGCAGCAGCAGTAGCGGTGGGAGCGGGAGCAGCAGCAGCGGGAGCGGCAGCGGGAGCAGGAGCGGGAGCAGCAGCGGGAGCAAGAGCAGGAGCAGCAGCTGAGCAGCAGCAGCAGCTGAGGAGCAGCAGGAGTAGGAGCAGCAGCAAGAGCAGCAGCGGCAGCTGCGGCAGCAGCGGGAGTAGCAGGAGCAAGAGCTAGACAGAAGCAGCAGCAGTAGGAACAGTGGCAGCAGTAGGAGTAGGAGTAGCACCAGCAGCAGCAGCAGCAGTAGCAGGAGAAAGAGGTAGAGCAAGAGAATGGGCAACAGCAGTAGCAGCAGCAACAGAAAGAGCGAGAGAATGAGCAGCAGCAGGAAGAGCAAGAGGAAGAGGAGAAGCAGCAGCAGCAAGAATGAAGTGAACAGCAGCAGCAGCAGCAGCGAGAGCTGGAGCAGCAGTAACAGCGGGGACAGGAGCAGGAGCAGCACGAGGAGCGGCAGCAGCAGCATGAGTAAGAGTAGCAGCAGCAGCAACAGCAGGAGCAAGGGCAGCAGTAGCAGCGACAGCAGCAGCAGCAGCAGCAGCAGCAGCAGCAGCAGCAGCAGCAGCAGCAGCAGCAGCAGCAGCAGCAGCAGCAGCAGCAGGAGTAGCGGAATACAGATCGAAAGGCG
Organism: Amblyomma maculatum; assembly: GCF_055883805.1. NCBI lineage: Eukaryota > Metazoa > Arthropoda > Arachnida > Ixodida > Ixodidae > Amblyomma > Amblyomma maculatum. The sequence goes on along the minus strand of NC_139352.1, from coordinate 74,055,256 downwards.
GATCGCCGGCGCAAAATATGGATACTGACGCAGCGAAACATCGAAACCTAATTGAAGCATTAGCGCGAACAGAAATAGTTTGTTGGTATGTACAAAAAGCTATGCAGCGAAAGAATAGCGCTCAAATTCGAATGCGGATAGCGTTCACCGACCTTCGTCGTCACCAGCTTCTTCACAAATTGTCATTCACCTATTGCTACCGTGCGAACAACAGAGCATGCTTTACAGGAGAAGTAATTGTTATCGAAGTACATAAAACAGCCTTCAGATGAGTGCGTGTGTGTGTGTGTGCGTGGGCGTGTGTATGTGTTGAACGTTACTTTCCTTAACGTTCACAGCAGTCTGCGTTTTACGGAGGAGAGCCTTTAATGGCTAATGTTACCAGATCTTCTCCGTCCGTCCGCAATGCTTTCGTTACGTGGGAGGCGGTAGCTGGCAGCTGACAGTGCCGAACACTAACTGGACCTTGGGCTTCCTGAAATTACGTTTGGCAGGAGCTGCCAACTCGAAAAAGGTGCCGTAGTGGAGAGCTTTGGACCACCGCGCGATATAGGTTTTCGCCTCATTGCAGTTTAGTGATTCGAAGAGCCCCATAAATTTTTCTTCATATTTCTAGCTCATCTCTAAAAAGCAAAAAGTTATCTAAATAAACCTGGAACTTCCGACAACTGACTACATATTATCCGCGCTAATCCGGAATTCAATGACAGTATCCAACACACAAGCAATGAAATACGTTCCGCTGTTGTTCGTGTGAACAACCAGTTTTCCTATGAAAGGCAGAAAGGTTACAGTGACTAAACACCCGTTTCGCAACATGAGATAAGCGGTCGTGTTTTAATCCAGATGTATGTCCGTGTTAAGAAGGCTGGCTGGGAGGGAAAGTCCAGCAGGTCAAGAAAGCGGTACGGTACCAAGCGTATCGTAGAGTAGAAAGCAGACGTTGAGTGTCCAGAGTGCGCCACGCGGACATATTTCGCGTCAACCGTGCCACTGCGGAGCGACAGCTGCCGCGGAATTCGCGAGCGCTGATTTTTCGTTTCGTTGTTTCACCCGCCTGGAATTCTCCCGCAGACTTCGGATTCTAGGCTGAGCTTACTCTCACCGAGCACTTTCGATTACGAGTCGCAGCCACTTGCATGGTTTATTCTGAAGTTCAGGCTTGAAAGTTTGAAGCGGCACACCAAAGTTCGAGCGGAATAATCGTATCGCGTCCCTCACGTCGCAATAGCACGTGAGCCTAGCACAGCGCCAGCAGCGACGAGCGAGAGCGACAAGAAAGCCGCAGCGCTTGAGCTCTGTTACATTTCTGTATTATTTCTAGCTCTCTGTCGATAATACCGTCCATCAAATTTTTCTCTCACACTTAACTTCCTTCTCCTATTACCGCTCATCTTCATGTTCTCCTCTTTCTTTTCTTACCATCTCGATCGCTGGCCATGGACAGACATAAGCCACTCGACGACTCGGGATGTGATCCATATACCGTAAAAGAATAGAAGATATCGAAAATTGAGCATGCTGTAAAGAATGGGGGAAGCCTTAAAGCGGTAAAGAAGTAATTGGGCATAGGCAAAAACCAGATGTATGCGATACGGGACAAGGCGGGCAACGTCATCACTAATATGGAAAAGATAGTCGAAGTAGCCGAGGAGTTCTATACAGATATCTACAGTAGTCAAAGTAGTCAGGACCGTAATGAGATTAGCGGTAGGGAAAACAGTCAGACCTTCCACCAGTGACGAAGGATGAGGTCAAGAAAGCACTAGAAACAATGAAAAGAGGGAAATCAGCTGGAGAGGATCAGATAACTACAGATTTGCTGAAGGACGGTGGGGGGGGGGGGGGGGGGGATATCGTGCTAGAAAAACTGTCCACCCTGTATACGCAGTGCCTGGTGTCACCGACGGTACCGGAACCATGGAAGAATGCAAACATTATCCTCATTCACAAGAAAGGGGACTCTAAGGACCTTAAAAATTACAGACCGGTCAGCTTACTGTCTGTTACGTATAAGGTATTTACTAAGGTAATCGCTAATAGAATCAGGAACACCTTAGACTGCAGTCAAGCAAAGGATCAATCAGGTGATCAATCAATCGATCATATCCATACCATCAATCAGGTGATAGAAAAATGCTCGGAATATAACCGGCCCTTATACATAGCATTCATTGATTACGAAAAAGCATTTGACTCAGTTGAAACCTCGGCGGTGATGCAGGCATTGCGAAATCAGGGGGTAGACGAGCCGTACGTGAAAGTGATGGAAGATATATATAGTGGCTGCACAGCAACCATAGTTCTGCATAAAGAAAGTAACAAAATTCCCATAAAGAAAGGTGTTAGGCAAGGAGACACAATCTCCCCAGTACTATTCACAGCTTGTTTAGAGGAAGTATTCAGAGACTTGCAATGGGAGCAGTTAGGGATAAGGGTAGATGGAGAATACCTCAGTAATCTGCGATTTGCTGATGACATTGCCATTGCTAAGCAGCTCGGGGGATGAACTACAAATAATGATTGATGACCTAGGCAGGAAAAGTAGAAAGGTTGGCTTGAAAATCAATATGCAGAAGACTAAGGTAACGTTCAACAGCCTCGGGAAGGAACAGCAGTTTACATTAGGTAGCGAAAGGTAGTAGGCGAATATGTCTACTTAGGACATGTAGTAACCGCAGATCCGGACCACGAAAAGGAAATAACAAGAAGAATACGATTGGGATGGAGCGCATTTGGCAAGCATTCGCAGATTATGACTAGCAGCTTACCGGTATCGCTCAAGAGGAAAGTATACAACAGTTGCATCTTGCCTGTACTCACCTATGGGGCTGAAACGTGGTGGATAACCAAGAGAGTTCTACTTCAGTTGAGGACAGCCCAGAGGGCTATGGAACGAAAAATGGTAGGGGTAACATTAAGAGATAGAAATCGTGCAGAGTGGGTCAGAGAAGTAACTCAAGTTACCGACATTCTAATAGAAATTAAGAAGAAGAAATGGACATGGGCAGGACATGTAGTGCGAAGAGAGGATAACCGATGGTCGCTGAGGGTAACAAACTGGATTCCAAGGGAAGGAAAGCGTAGCAGGGGGCGGCAGAAAGTTAGGTGGGCGGATGAGATTAAGAAGTTCGCCGGGGTCAAATGGATGCAGCTAGCACAAAACCGGGTGAAGTGGAGTAATATGGGAGAGGCCTTCGCCCTGCAGTGGGTATAATCAGGCTGATGATGATAATATCGTTACGTGGTGGGAAGCGGTGTAAAACGCCGACATGATAGAAACAGGACGACGGGATGGCATAATGATCAGGTATCCATTACTGGCCAGCGGGCTTGGTGCGAGCGCTCCACCTCGCGCCACTGCCTACTTTGTCGTCTTCATATTCGTAGCACTATTTTAAATCATTTGAAGGCGTGTGTGACAAACCCTGGACAGCAGTCGTGCGGAGGGACAGGCATGTAAAAGTGGAAGTCAAAATCTCCTTTAAGAAATTTCTGAATTTGCCTAATGTTTCCTTCTTCTTTTTTTTTTTTTTCATTTAATGACAGAATGTGAAGTGGAGTTTCCAGGCAGTGATAAGCCTAGTACATATATATATAGGTGGTAATAACTGAGTTATGTAGTAAGGGAGTAATTACTCATTGCGTCCACCCAAGCGCAGCCATACGGTGGTGAAAGGCGGTGGTGCCGGGTTCGATTCCCGGATCAGGACTAATTTTTCTTTCACTACGAAGTTTCTGAGAAAGCTGTGTAGCTTTCCTTTGTAGCCGTATGGCTGCGTTTATTACAATTCTACTCCACCTTGGTGGATTCCCCTAAATATTTGACTGACCAACTAAGTTATGTGTATTCACAACCCTCCAACAGTAACTATCCCCCGCTTCCAAAGGTGTCATAAATTACATTTAGCTTGTGTAATAGGTTTTATTATCAGCTGTAAAAGTATCACTATTTGTTTCTTCTTCCGATCATCTTCCGCCACAGCTAAGCACATAACCATTGGTGCATTTCTCAGCGCAATGGAGACATGATGGCAGCATTACGTGACGAACATCAAGAACGTAGCTTCAAAGACATGAACGTAAAAACGAAATTTTAAACAATAGAAAAGCAGTGTTGAGCCATATTTTCGAAATATTCCCGTAAAAAAGATAAAGCAGAAACCCTTCACATAAATGGTGATTAATGTTGTCTCTTAGCGACGAAAAGGAAGTAAGACGAGAAGGTTATTGCATCTACTCCGCTGGAGATCCGCCCCCAAAAGTCTTCACGCCGTGCTTTACCCTCCCCTAGCGACCACTCCACAGGACGCTAGCTTAACACGGCCCGGAAAGACAGCAGAGAAAAGCGTTGGGTCCTCTCCCACTGAAGTGTGCTCGGAGGTCCACCGTGTGATGCCCGCATAACAGGGAAGTCGCGGTTACAGCTTTGGCGCAACGGGAAAAAGACGAGCAGCATCATATCTCTGTCGCAAGTGCGGTATCTCGCAGTGTAGCCGAGAGCATACCCCAAAAGCTCACCAGCGCTGGCAGCGAGTGTCGACATCGAGTCGCCGCTTTGCTGTGGTTATTGGCGCAGAACAGCGTTCGGGGCTCTATCAGCTCCCGCAGACTGATGTGCGAACACATTAAGCTTTGCTGTACTATTTTTCTTCTCTTATAGTACACCATTCACACGCAGAACTGATTGTTTCGACTGAGCTGGCTATTTCATGAGTAATGAACTCCTAGATTTAGCATGTGAACTCCACGAAGTTCGGTATAGGAATAGCAGCCTTGTGATCTACTTGTGATCCACCACTGTGCACAAGGAGGCGGAATCGAATCCTGACGCGGCGGCCGGTTTTCGATGGAGGCGGAAAGTAAAGCGCCCGTGTACTGTGTGATGGCAGTGCACGTTAAAGAACTGCAAACGATCGAAATTTTAGGGGCTTTCCTCTGGGGAGTCTATTATACCTGGAGTCGCTTTAGGACGTCAAACCCCGTAAACCAAACCGAATATCTCGAACAAAGACACGTGCGCCACGTGAGCATCAATAATACATTTGGAAATGCAGACATACTATTCTGAACGAGGAGTTACATATTGTCTGGTTGGTTTTCATGTTATTCATACATATTCGGTTTCATGTTTTTTTTTTTTTTTAAAGAATTTATATACATGCTATGAAATCAATCTTCAGTCAGCAGAATAAGAATCCTTTGCACAGTGCGTGTGAGGAGAATCGGCCTCATTCAACCGATCTGCTCCCCCTCTCTTCCGTTAACGTCATCAAAGCGAACCTCACTATAAAAGTACGAAACAGCATGCCGATCACTAAAATATAGGCACGTTCTCCTTGCTTGCACCTTTCTTATATCCGCCGTCTGGACAAAAGCACGGAATTAAGTGACATGGTAATCATGAATGACCAGGCACGAAAGTTACAGCGGCTGCATTCGATATCAAGCGCGCACGCTACAGAGGCTGCACCCGATATCACTAGATATGCGTCACGCTCGTACTATCTCGTAAAAATCAGCAAGTAGGCACGGCGCATGCTCCGGTATGACCGCTTCATCCCCCACGCAACACCTATTGTGAGCGTCACCTAGAAGCCGTGCCACACGGTAGCCGAGTGGGTAACGTGTTGAGCTCGCACACGCGAAGACGCTGGTTCGAATCCCAGCGCCTGCAGCGCTTCTGCCTTCGATCGCTGTGTTGCGGGGTCTGAGATTCTTACTGGTGTCGTTCCGGAGCGTTCCAGACTCCGGCTGTACACTCGGCCGCCGTGTGTGGTGGACAAGGGGAGGTGGTGTGCCTTTTAGGCACAGCATCTCTTCTCGCTGTCCCCCGGGCATCCGAAGGGTGGATGCCTGTTGCTGCTGGTGCTGGTTTTGTACGCACACGTTACAGCGGTAATGAATATAGAAGACGCAGTGCGGCGACTGTGCGAAATGCAGAACAGGGTTGAGAAGCGGCATCGTGCCTTGATGTGTCACACCAGGACGGTTTCTACATGTAAATGTCCGCCTTCCTCTGAAATAAATCAGCTCTGTGTCGTACTTTCCTCTCTCTGCTAGCGTGTTGTGTACCTGCTCTACCGCGTTCATTCTATCGCGGAAACGCCGATTGTAGAAATGCTTCTTACTACAGTATTATACAGTGCATGAGAGAAGGAACGATCCCGAAGAATGATGCTGCCGAACGAAGTTCACGGTATGAAATGGGGGTGTGCACGAAACAAGACGATATCGAAACCCAGGTCGCTATTCCCATGCACTAATGCAAATTTCTCCCCCGTTTTGGAGTCCCCGCGCTTTCAGAATCCCGTTGTCCTTCTCCCACTGCCGACAACCCTTCTTGACGACGCCCCCCTCCTCACTCCTTGGAACGTTGGGGAGGGGGTGGGAATGGATGGATAGGGGGAGAAGGAGCAGGCAAGGGGGAGTGGGAAGGTAGGGCGTGGTACGCTCTTTAGCTTTTTGTTAGTGTTCGTAGTGTGTTTTCGACCGTGCAGGCGTAGACCGCTCGCAGAACAGATAAGGAACGCCGGCAGCGGGACTCCGAAAAAAAAAGAAAGTTACGGCGGCAGCACTAGCCCTCTTTACTTTATTGTACGGCTCCCCTTCGTGCGGATGCTTGATGTCGTGTTGTCCATGTCACACTCAACAAAGCGCCAGCCACTTTTCAAAAAGCGCTTAAATCGAATGTTCCAGAAGTGTGAATCGTCAAATATGTAGTTCGTATATAATCGTCATTGCTGAACATACACAGTTCCGTTCCAAAAAAAAAAAGTGTTCGCAAAGCGAGTGGTCTGTAACTTTAAATCGCGAAGAAAAGGAGAAAAAATTGAAAGACCTTGGTAACTGTTTTTTTCTTCCCGAAAAGAGCGAACTTTGGGCACCGAAGTAGGTGAAGTTCAACTGCAATTTTTAGTTTGCTCAAAAATCTTCAAAGCTGTTACATATAACTTTACAATGTGCTGCTGTGGATAAAAAATAACTACCTTTGTTTTGCTTCTTTCAAGGTCTATATGGCTCTTTTCGAAACAAAAAAAGAAGTCTCTTATATTGGCCTTAAGATCACCTTCTATTCATTGCAGTGGGCAGTGCAGCAAAGATTAGACGAAAACCTTCGGCTTTGCTATTTTCTTTTTTATCCACTCGCACTCTATAAAAAAGAATAAAAAAGCGTGTTGAACTTGGTCACACCGGGAGGGTTATTAGATACCTTTAGTAGCCTTATGACGTACCTTCTGTTACACTGTTCACACATCATGAACCGCCACTACTTATATGCACTAAGTCGGTTGACAGCCATCGGCTGCTGTTTTCGACGTAACAAAAAACAATGTCGAAATCAAAGGTCGCTTTGCTGTTTCTTAAGCATAGAAATTATTTGTACCACTTCATTTTCATCTGCCGGGAGAAGGAAGGTGATTTCAGGTGTAAAATAACGATTGAAGCGATCTGCTAGAGCTTTACGACTTAGGGCGATGATTGAATGAATGCAAACAAATAATTTGTTAAACTTAAGACTGCACCTGGTAAGCGACAAAACACTGATGTCCCCTAGGGCGCATGCAACAGCGATACGTTAATTTTCTGTTCATGTGATGCGCCTAGGAAAATTGAATTTTGCTTCCGATAAAGACGGCAAAGAAACTGGCACAACCTCTTAATGCGCAAGAGGGGCTAGACCTATATGATCTAAGCACGACCTCGTATACCCAGCTTGAAGGAAGAGTGGACAGAGTTTCCTCACACTGACTGTGCCCACACGGACTGTGCCACTGATAGGTTTTTACCGCGTAGACAACATAATGGGCGGTATCAGAATCAGAGTACCATGTAATTGTTTGTAGTTCATTACAATTTCGCACATTTTTTATCAAATTATTACTCTTTGGCGCAGCAACGCTTCGCGTAATTCCATTATTTTTTTTTTCCTTTATTGATTACTATAGCGGCAAAGCGTCCGTGAAGAACTGATTTTCATTGTTTATCCGAACAACGTGCGTATGGCTGCCTGGCATGTAGTGCTATCCGCGGTCATCGTTTCTGGTGTAGCTGGTGTCTTTATTACATTATCCTTCCAATAAATTATGCCTAGCAAATTGTTCACTATAAAACTCTTCCTTTCTTCACTTCGAATGCTTCTTGTTAGCAGCTTCATCAGAAATAATGTTGCTTCCTGTTAATGTGGACAGTTTGGTTCACAAGCAGGAATTCACAAAAACCGAGCTATCCCAAATAACGAAGTGCGAACAAAAAAAGTGTTTAATAACAAGCCATAAATAATGGCTGTTTTTCTGGATATCAGTGGCCACTGAAATTGAAAGTACACATAATTTTGTGCTCTGGAAACCAATCGTACCGGTCAACCCTATGTTGGAAATAAGGTACACGGTACAGAAAACGGTAAGTCGTGCATAAGAGTTGCATGCTTCAAGGTAAGGACCACCTAGCTAATAAGGGAAAAAAGTGTTATGAAAATGCCTGCAGCCTTATAGTTAGTGCATGACAGTTGCAATCCTTGCGGTATTTTCTGCGCGGTGAACATAAGCTGTGCAGCATTGGTTATTTGGTCTGAGTGTCATCATTGTGCACACTGAGAGAAAGTCATATATCACTGCAAAAGCTAAAAGTTTGGTTGTAAAAGGTTGGCACAAAAAGTGGCTTGAAAATATTGTCAAATATATTTTTACCTACCATGGCACAGCCTTTAGCTGTGCGAAATGTTGCCCACATATCTTGAGAGTCGAGACATGTTTAACAAATGATGCATGCACATGCATGCACATCATAGTCTCTTTATCATGAAGAATATAAGATAGAGTAGACACTAATTTACAGCAAAGTCGTTAGATTGGCAGGCTTTGTAATCATCGTGTATGCCTTCTTTCCTCGCGGCCGTGAGATGCCATGTGCTTTCGCGATCAGCAATCTCAAGATTTTCAAATGTCAAATTCCCAAACTCCAATGAACACTTTACTCAAATGTGCATATGTGCGCGTTAATTTGAATCAGGTTCATGTATGTAATTTTGGGAGCTGAAAACTGAAATTTATGCTTGCGCGAGCGGCACGAACTCGTTAACGTTTTTTGTTTTGTAAATAATGTAAAATGCTCCAATGTCCTTTCTTGCTATCGCTCCCCTCTGTAATTCCCCTTGCTATTTTCTCCCTATGCCGTTTTCTTTCCCGCAGCTCAGATGCTTCAGATTTCAGATTGCGGTTGCCGCGACCGGCAACACTCTTTTCCTTTCTTCCTTGTTTCCTTATTTCTTTGCTTCCTTCCATCCATCCATCCATCCATCCATCCATCCATCCATCCATCCATCCATCCATCCATCCATCCATCCATCCATCCATCCTTCCATCCTTCCATCCTTCCATCCTTCCATCCTTCCATCCTTCCATCCTTCCATCCTTCCATCCTTCCTTCCTTCCTTCCTTCCTTCCTTCCTTCCTTCCTTCCTTCCTTCCTTCCTTCCTTCCTTCCTTCCTTCCTTCCTTCCTTCCTTCCTTCGGGTGGTAGTAGTAGTAGTAGGTGCACTAAAGCTTCGGAGATGTTAATTTGAGCTGCGCCTTAATTGCTTTAACAAGGTAATGTTCGGTTCAAGCATGATAATGGTCCCACTTTCTTACATGCTGAATTGTTTCCTATAGCTTGAAGTTTGGTTTAGTGCATAGCCGCTTTCATGACAAGGATAAACTTCATGCACACAACCAGCATCGCATACACTATAGTAACCATGGTGCATTGGGCATTGGGCGTTGGGTTTTGTATTTTATTTTGCCGTCCTATCTTTTCGAAGTGTCCTTTAAATATGCATTCAGGTATAACTGAGGTCCCAGGTATTTATCCTGATCGTGTGTGCATAGGGTGTTTTAAATAATGGCTCCTATACTGACGGTATGATTTAGTGTTTAGTGTCGGATAAATGTGAGATATGAGGTGCGTCGTGTATAGTGGAGTGCCCCGTAGTTCTGGCTTGCTGGGTTTGTTTAACGTGCTCTGCTATTCACAGTACACGGATGTCTTACTTTTCGCCTCCATAAAAATGATGCCACCATGCGCAGGATTCTAACATACGTCTTTGGTCTCAGCACATGAAAGACAAACACTCCGAGCGATGAAATAAAAAATTATTTCGCGGTCCAATATTTGGCGGCTGGACGTAGCAGTGACGCTGAAAGCGATCAATTTTAGGCAAGGGGGCTTAAGCGATAAAAACAAAGCACTACTGCTCGCACTGAATGTCCATAGGGGCCGCTTCCGTATATCCAGACAAACAAGAAATAAAACCTGGCGTCGAAACTATGCGTGCAAGTGCCTTAAACTACAAAACAAAAATGGGGGCGGGGATGAATCATGGCTGAATTTGCTTTTATTGCCCACAAAGAGAAGTATGCAGAAATGGGATCCGGTAAAAACGTCCCAGAAAAAAACGTTCCCGGAGCAAATGTCCCCGAAAAAAATGTCCCTATTTGCGAAGTAGGAAAAAATGTCCCCCAATGGGGACTGAAGTCTTGCACTACAGGAAGTAGACTGCGTTTCCCCGTGGCGAGCTGCAATGATGAATGATGCATGTTAACTTTATTACAGCGGTTTCAATTTCCGACTTGGAATTGAACGCCTAACTGATGCGGGCATTAATAACAAAAAAAAAATGATGGCAGCGGTAATACAGTGACAGCGCCTCGTCTTCGCTTTGTTTGCGGGGAAAATGCGAGCTGACCACTGAATTTACCGGAGAAGCTTGGAGCGATGCTTTAGTATGGCCATGATGCATGACCAGTTTAGCATCATCTTGCCATCATCACCATTATCACAATTGTGCATCATCATCAGACGAACGGTTGAACCTCGTCACCAGAAGGTCTGGAAAGTAATTCTAGTGACGTCTTCTGCTTTGGGTGGTTCCCCGAGACATCCACACGCCAATCCGCTCGTACTTTTCTCAGTTGGCATTATTACCAAGCCTATTAGATCTGCCATATGATTTCTTAACGAGCTGCGGATCTCGGAACCTCCCAACGTAGAAAGAGCCAGATGGCTCTTTCACCATGCTTTTTACACAGTTCTTGTAAACATTTCCGGCGCCCAGGGGATGCAGGTTCCAAATAATGATCACATTTAACTCAAAGACAAGAATGAGATAAAATGTGTATCATTTTTTTTTTTTTTTTTTATGTGAGTTCCGGAAGAAATCATTTTTAGGGGCGGTTTCTGCCTTGGGGACACTTTTTCCCAGCTGCCGCTTCCTCAGAGGCCGTTTCTTCCGGGGACGGTTTTGCCTACACCCTGTTACGACCAAGCATCCGCAATTGCGCGCTCTATTGTTCGCCTGTGGGCATGGATAAGTTTTGTGAATATGTGGTGATGGTCCAATGGCTCTAAGTGAGCCTGTTTCCAGGAATCCTGTTTTGTAAGCATGTTTTGCTTTGTGGACAACCTGCAAATGCCAAATTGACCCTGTCAAGAGAACATCTGGAAAAACACAAAGAAACGTCCCCCTGCGGGAAATAGCAGGAAGTGCTTTCTTTCTTTTGTCCACCCTTCCAGTCGAGAAGTGCTATCCTCCAGTGATGAATGCCTCCTATCCAAAGGAGACGACAGAGTGACATGTCCGCTGACGTGCAGGACAAGAAAGGAGCATGACTCATACGGCCATTAAGTGATTTCCCGGGAATGCAGGAAAGATTTGCAATTGTCGAAAAGGGACCATGTTGGGAGCCCTATGCGGCGCCTCGTGCACTCGGGTTTCTGAGAAGTAAAACCCCTTGTCAGAACCAGCTTGTGGTTTCTTTGCTGAAGAATAGAAATGTACCTCCTCTCCTCGCCGTTCCCAAGCTTTTCCCGCCAACAAGTGATCACGCCCAACGAATGAATGCCGGACCAGTCAGTGCTTCAGACCATCAGTGCAGTGAAGTGTTCGATTGGATGCCGATACCTGAGGGGCGTGCCCTGGATTTGGTTGGTCAGCATCTTCAGAGAGGGGCTGGACATAGGGGGTTTTTAAGGACGCTGCAGAGCACGAAATGTCGCTCTGAGCCCTGGGTAAACGGCTCATCCAGTCGCTTCTCGCTATGAACCCTTAACGCTTGCCATTTTGCTGATGTACCCTTCTTTTTCGTGTAAATATTGTAAATACGTTTTCTCAAAATGCCAGTAAACCTGCTTGTACATATTTTACCAACTTCGAAGATTCAGTCCTTCTTCAACCCGGAGTCTCTGCACGCTACCAAGTGAAGGCCGGGTCGCCATAGCCCCAGCGTCACGACAACTGGTTGCAGCGGTGGGATCTGAATCTACAAGCACAACACTGGTGACCAGCGTTGGGATCTGAATCTACAAGCCACAACATCTGGTGATTCGAGGTGGATCAGAATCTGCAAGCCACAACATCTGGTGATCGGAGGTGGCCTCTCAAGCAACAAGCAGGCGCAACAATCGGCCAACAAGAGGGCAGCTCGGAACATCGATCGCATGTGTGGGTGAGTGCTTGGCTTTTCTTCTGATGTGGACCAGGTTCTAGAACAGGGTTAGATTTTAAGAACTGGTAAAAAGTGTTGAAACGCCTTTAGGTTTGGTAGTTTGCACTGTTGTTTTGGAAGTAGCCGACACTCGGAGCGATCATGGACCTACAAAAGCTGCAGAAACCGGAACTGTTGCTATTGTGTGAGGAATTGGGAATTAATACAAGTGGTTTGGCACGAAAACCCTTGATTATAAAGGCAATCACTGATCTGGGAACCGATGATGAGGAGCTCAGTGAAGCATGGAACCTCATCGGGCAAAAAAAGGAACAGCTCAGACAGCAGAAAGAGGAAAGGGAGCGCGAACGTCAGAGGGAAAAAGAGGAAAGAGAGCGTGAACTTGAGAGGGAAAAAGAGGAAAGGGAGCACGAACGTGAGAAGCTTGAAAGAGAAGCAAAAAAGCTGGACCAAGAAATTGAGCTCCGGAAATTAGAACTAGAGTTGAGCAAGAGGTCGGGCGATTGTCCCCAGCTAGCGGTACCTCGTCTCAACAAGGAGGCAGATTTCAAGATGTCAAAGTACATGCAGCCATATGTGATATCAGGGGATATCGGTCTGTATCTGGCTAACTTTGAGCGAACCTGCGAAAAACTGTCCTTCCAGCGAGACACTTGGTCTCAGAGATTATTGACGGTTCTGCCCAGCGAGGCAGCGGAGGTTGTCGCGCGGCTAAGCAAGGAGGACGCGGACAACTACGAGAAGGTCAAAGCTTGCCTTCTGAGAAAGTATAGGCTTAGCGCCGAGGCGTTCAGACAACGTTTTCGGAACGCTACTAAGTCCAGGGACGAGAGTTACCCTGAATTCCTGTACAATTTAAGAGTAAATTTGGGCGAGTGGCTAAAGAGCACAGATTCCTACAGTGATAGGGACGCTGTAGTCGAGCAAATTCTTTTGGAGCAGTTTTATAACTGCCTCCCAGAAAAAGAAAGAAATTGGTTACAGGACAGAGGCGAAATTAAGTCGGCAACTGAAGCTGCCGAACTTATTGAGGAGTATGCTTCGCGCCGACAATTCAGCAACCCAGCAGTGGATAGGCCCCGCAATCCCAAGTTCAGTGTGAAAAACCGTCAGAAAAGGCACTTTGCTAGATTTGCCAACGAAGAAAGGAAGGCTTCTTCAGGCAAACGCCCTAGAAAGGACGGCAGTGAGAGAAGTGGGGTAGTGACCAACGCGCAGAACACAAAGAACAAGCTTGGGGCTAGGAAGCCGCTCACATGCTTCAGGTGTAATGAGCAAGGTCACATTGCCGTCAACTGCCGGAAAGAAAAGATTGCTTTCTCGTATGTCAGTGACTGCGATGAAAATATGCAGCTTTTAGAACCCTACCTGCATGACCTAGTAGTCAACTGGAAGCCTTGCAAGGTACTGCGCGATTCGGCCGCAACGATGGATGTTGTCCATCCGGCGTATGTGTCGCCTTCCGACTATACAGGACAGTGTGCGTGGATCCGCCAGGTAGTGGAGGAACAGAGTGTGTGCTTGCCAATCGCGAACGTGGTCATCGAGGGCCCTTTCGGCGAGTTAACAGCCGAGGCTGCCGTTTCAGAAAAGCTGCCTAAGTGCTATCCGTATTTGTTTTCCAACAAATCGGACATGCTACTGCGAAAGAGGGGCATCCTTTTCGGAGACAGAGTTGTGCAAGCCTTAACACGTTCAAAGGCGCGAGAACTAGCTACACTGCTCATTCCAGAAAAATCCACAGCGGAGGAAACGGCAGTTAAAACAGTGGTAAATGCGGAAGATAGCAGGTCAGAAAACTTTGAGAGCGAGGCATCTCAAATAAGTCAACTTGAAAGTGAGCTTGATGAGACGCGGAATGAGGACGTTCTTGAGAATAACCTCTTGCCGCCAGTGTCTAGTAATCTCACGAGACTTTTAAGTAGAACCCGAGAGGACTTAGCTATGGAGCAAGCCAATGATCCTAAGATACAGGAGCTTCTCAAAAAGACGGAGCAGATAGGAGAACTAAAGAAATCTCAGCTGTCCGATCTGGGCGAGCTTATAACAGAGTTTGAGGCCTGCTTCGTGGACAGGCCAGGCAGGACTGATTTGACTGAGCACGATATTGAGCTGACTTCAGACGTGCCAGTGCGATCAAGGTGCTACCGATTCTCTCCAAGGCAAAGAGAAATTCTGGATAGGGAAGTAACTCGCATGCTGGAATTGGGAGTAATAAAACCCTCGGAAAGCGATTATGCTTCGCCTATGATCTTAGTAGAAGCTCCAGGTAAAGACCCTAGGCCTGTGGTAGACTACCGAAAGCTAAATTCTCTCACCAGGGATCAAGTGTATCTTATTCCGAATATTGAGGAGAGAGTAGAACAGGTCAGTAGAGCGGCATATGTGACTACGCTGGACCTTACTCGAGGATACTGGCAAGTACCGCTCACTGAACGCGCCAGCAGATACGCGGCTTTCGTCACTCCGACGGGCAGCTACCAGCCAACAATGATGAGTTTCGGGCTCAAAAATGCTCCATTTTGTTTTTCCCGACTCATGGATAGGGTTTTAAAGGGGTGTGAAACATTCGCGGTGCCTTATTTAGACGACATTGCGGTTTTTTCCGACTCATGGGCGGACCATATGGTACATCTAAGAGCTGTACTGAGCCTTTTGCGTCAAGCTGGACTAACCGTAAAGGCCGAGAAATGTTGCCTGGCAAGGGCGACCGTGGACTACTTGGGTCACAATGTAGGTCAAGGTTTCAGGAAACCCAGCGAGATTAAGATTTCTGCGGTAGCAGACTACCCGCGGCCGAGCACGAAGACGGAAATTCGAGCATTCCTAGGTCTGACGGGATACTACAATCACTACATCCCTAACTATTCATCTTTGGCCAGCCCTCTGACCGACGCTCTCCGCAAGACAGAACCGACAAATGTAGTCTGGGACGAACAAAAGGAAGCCTCCTTCGTAAACCTGAAGGCTGTGCTGATTAACCGTCCGGTATTGCGAGCTCCAGACTATGGCCGAGAATTCACGGTCCAGTGTGATGCCAGTGATCGAGGGTTAGGTGCTGTTCTCTGCCAGAGAGATGACGACGGTAATGAGCACCCCGTGCTCTACCTGAGCAGAAAACTGAGTTCTAGAGAGAGAGCTTATTGCGCGTCAGAGAAAGAGTGCGCTTGCATTGTATGGGCCATTCAAAAATTGCAGTGCTATCTTGGAGGGGCCAAATTCACCGTAGAGACGGACCATTGTCCCCTGGCTTGGCTGCAAACTGCGACATTGAAGAACAGTCGCCTTCTTAGGTGGAGCTTGATTTTACAGCCGTACAATTTTGAAATAAGATACAAAAAGGGGAAG